>NC_079341.1:36550929-36819908 GCF_029582105.1 Oenanthe melanoleuca | reverse complement strand
TATAACATTGGTGGGGTTGGAATAGATATAGTTGGGTTCCTCTCTTGAAAGGAACAACCCAAGGAAAAATTCTGATAGGCTGCACATATCAGCTATTGCAGGATTACTATAGGCTGATTCAGCCCTGCTGGGATGAATCGCACTTTAGAAAGAAAATTATTATAGCATGATGATCTGCAACAACTGCTAAAACAAGCTCAGAAGAATGGATAAAAATAGCTTGATTACTGTCCATTGTGGTGTGGAAAACACACAAGGGTTGGAACAAATGAAGTGCGACAGAGCACATGGATGATGGGACACTTTTCAGATGGTCATTTACCACCACTACAGGGAGTTTAAATGAGATGCTTTACTGTGTTGTTCTCCTAATGCTAACCCTATTATGTTTTGTGTTAATTGCAGCACTATGTATTTGCATTTGGGAAATCATGAAGCAATTGACTTACCTGTCATCACTGTGATTCCTTTCAGGAAAATAAGTGCTGGCTCCAAAGTGAGACTTATGGTATGGTATAAGAAGAATTGTAAGTATGCAAGTGGGGAACCGATGAATAACAGGAGCAAAATTCCAAATAATAAGACAGAGAACAAAGCAGTTAAGCAATGGGAGCAACAGTCACAGGAATGTAGAAAACTAAATTGATGTCCTAGGTCCTTGAAAGGGAGCGAATAAAAAGATCACACCCTTCTTATTCAGGACCTTATATGATGGGCCAACAAAGCTCCAGGTCTGTTTCTGTGGTGAGAACTTGCCCTTGCCATGAACTTTCCTCGTGGTATCAATTTTAATCAATTTTAATAGCAAAAGGCACATCCCTAGCTCAGCTCCCTCTGCCCACCACTGCTCACTGAGCACATACCATGACTTCTTGGGGCAATATACCGTGAGACTGAAACAGAGGAGAAGCTAATAGCAACTTAATCATGGGGTGAAGTAAGATCTGCTCTCTGCCTGAGACTGTAACCTATAGGTGTGTCTGCCTTGGTTTGCTAGCTCTGACAATTCACCAGCCAGCATCCCTTTCTGCACACAACTGTAAATAAATCAAAAATAAACCACTCTCTGTGGGCATCAATTTCTTGCACACCAAAAGGGTGAAAGAACCAGTTTTGGGACAATACTCTTCTGCAATCACAACCTTAAAGTAAAACAACAGTCACAGCAGAACTCAATTCTGAGTCAGTGGAGCTCCACAACCAACTCCCAACAGCAAGACAGTATTATCCTCTGGCTCTCTCTATTGTCCCTGCTGTCACTGCAAGCAGGTCATGGCTCAAGGACATTGCCTGCACTGGAATTTACACTTGTTCCTCCCCATTTTTAAGCTTGGCCCTACTACTACCAGTAAGTGCTAAGTCTCATACCCCATTCTACCAATTCTAACTCCAATCTCCAGTCACAGCATTCTCTGCACCTTGGCTCCTCCCTGCTACCTGCCCTCCTATGACAAGGGTTCAGCTCCAAGTCAGGTACTTCATTTATCCACCCAGCCCCAAATAGGTTCAGACTGTTTCCACTCAGTTCTTCCTGCTTGCTGGATCCCTGCAGAGGAGCTGAGTTTTCTTACAGAAAGAAATGCAAGCAAAAAATGCTTCTTTCATTGCACTGAAATCCTTCCCAGGACTTTGTGAATTACTTATGCAGTAAGCCTTAGGCATTCATTCAGCAAGGAAAACCTCAGGCTCAATTGAAAGAAGCCCCACATCTTTCAGTCATGATCTGGTATCTTAGAATCAAGTTCACATCAACTTTGCTTGCTGCCATTAAACTAAAAAAAACCCAAAACAACAAGGCTGACAGTTTCCATTCCTTCACTCAAAACTCACACAGTAAGTGGATCTTAGACTTTTTGGCATTGAGTAATTAGTACATACCAGTAACACCAGGTTAGAGAGAAGCCGTGATATTGTAATAAATCCTGAGTACATTTAGTAACTCTTCTTATATTTTATTGTCAGTCACAGAAAGACAGCAAGATACAAGGCACACAGTTTTTGAGCACTTCACCAGTGTGCTAAGTGCTATATAGAATAGAAAATCACTTTTAAGTAAACATAAGTACTTTAAAAATAATTTTAACATTTCCGTGGCTGTTGAATAATGTAAATTCTTTTAGGCAGTATGAACTTCTCCAAGGTAGGCTGTGGCTTTTGGTGAGCCACTTGTAATGCTGCTGCATGGATTTTGTGGCTCATCTGCAACATTAAAGGGGGGAGAAAAAAAGTTGTAATAGAATACAGATTTTTCAGCTATTCTCTAAATTTCATCCTATTAAAGTAGTTTAAAGGAAGCAGTACAACCTAAATCCACAAAAAGTTCAAGTGATCAATACACAGAACTCATGGTAACTTGGTATATTTAGTTATAATTTCTGTTTTTAAAGTGATATTAGTCTGACTACCTTAGGAATTTTTGGGAATTTTTTTCCTTGTTTAGTAGTTCATAGAACGAGCTTCCAAGATAAGGAAAACACAGCAAATAATCTGTATGCCAGAGTTAACAGTAAATTAAAACATTCTTATTTTCCCAGGTTCAAAATCATCATTATCACAGTAGCTAACTATCACATTCTAAAGTAGTGAGGAAACTTCATAAACAAGATTCTGGAAACCAACAGGAGAAGGAAATGGTGGGTCAGAACAGAAGAGATGAGGACAGGTGGAAGAGAAAGAGGATGAGCTGTATCTGTTCTCCTTAAAAAAGCCTAAGCAAAAATTCAAGATTTACTGGCTAAAGCTATGAGCGCAACTGTTGATAAAAGGTTTGTATTGCAATTATGCAACCGAAGTTTTGCTGAGCTCTAGGGATGAGGAACTCTGAAGACTGCAAGTGTGTAACAAAGAGATGGTAACTGTCAGATCTTCGGATTACCCTGCAAACCACAGAGCTGCTTGTGAGATCAGCTCTTCCAAAGGGCAGATGTGAGTCTGCACCAGCAGCCTAATGAGACACAGGGCAGAATAAACAGAAGGGTCCATTAGCAGCTGTGGGATACAGGATTGTACAGGATCCCGTAGTATTCCTAAAGGAGAAGCCAAAAGGTGCCTGACTGAGTGATGTCAGGCCTCAGATGAAACAGCAAGACATGGGGCAGAAGTAGGACATGCTGTGCCTGTTGTCTGTGATCATTCAGTGGGGATCAGTCCCAGGGCAGGACACGGGATCATCAGGTGCCCTTCACCTACCATGCCACCCAGTCCCTCAAGCAGCTCTGTATTTCTGGACCCTCACAGAGGTCAGAGTAATTTCCACAGTGGGATGAAGCATTGAAGACAAGGTTTTGCTCTGCACTGTACTCCCAGCTCAGTCAGACACCTAGAGGCCACTGATAATTCTTCCCTGCATTTCACTAAAGCTGATGCACCACAGGCAGGACCCACCTCCCTGTCTGGCGGTGCTTCTCTGCACAGGTGTGCACAACTACCCAGGGCATGTCACAGTAACTGGGAGTGGAGTCGGAGTAAGGAGGGAAGGCCAGGTACTTTTTAGCCATCTAGCAGCTCAGCCACACAGCCACTACAGAAATAGGTTATCCCAAGAACATTTACTGGCAGATGAAACAACTGCAACTGCCAGACACCACTTTAAGGAAACTTCACTTTTTAACTCTTTTTCGTGTTTAGATTTATGAAGAAACCCTGACTTTTCTTCCAGACTTACTTTGTTCAGTGCTTCTGCTACCAAGACACCCATGTTCTGAGGTCTTGCAAAACTGACAAGAGCACTGCAAAGCAGAAGAAAAAAGTATTTAGCATTTCCACATCACAGAAACACTTGAGCACTTGCCACTTTCATTTTCCAGACTTAATACAAAATATTTTGCAATATATATTTAGGGTTTGGAGCGAAATCTTTTCATCACATTAAAAACTACATAATATCAAAAAAGGCATGCTGTTTCAGAATGGAAAAACAGAAAAGCTGTGTGGCAGGCTGTTTTACTCAGATATACAAAAAACTATATATAAAATATCTTTTAATATCTCCAAATGTTTTTTTTTTTTTTTTGGACACTGTGAAATAACTTCTCAGAAGCTGAGCAGTTACATCCTGATCTACAAAAAAATTTCTTTTGAAGCAAGAACTTCTTTTTCACAAGATTATGCCATTAATTTCTCAATATTCCAATAAATAACACCATGTTACCAATATCCCACAAATAAACAAATCTTTGGATATGAAATAATGTACTTCAACAACAGGAAGAAATATTTGAAAATACAGGAAAATACTTGTTTTGCAACCACATCAACTGGTTGATGTTACTTGATAAAAAATAGAGGTATGCCTTCATTTTTGGGGCAAACCAGCTTGATTAACCTTATAAAGTAGCAATCAGCAAAAGCCAAATTAGATGTTTGATTGAAATAGGGAGTATAGCCTATACAGGAGAGAAGACTCTTCTTTGGGGGTAGTTGATGTGGGTTTAATTTCCTTCAGAATTAAGCAGCCTAAAGGTCATTCCTACTTCACTGGAAATTGTTTGACCATTCCTTTTTTAGGCACAGGTATGTAATACATTGTTTTAATTACTGTTCCATAAAACATGACAATAGATATGAGATTCAGCCTTTACCTTTCATTGCAAGGCACTGCCCTTGGGTTTTGAAGTTGCTGGATTTTGGGGTTTTTTAAGCTGACACTTATTTCAATATCAGTATTGTTTTATCTATAAATTGCACAACTTAATTTAAGAACTAAACTTGTAGAATAAGAGTTTTCTTTGTTTTCAAAGATCATCATCTATGAGCTTGAACTACAGGTCAGGGGTGAACAGATCCTGCATTGTAATACCTTGACTTGTCTTTTCCTGGAGGTTTAGCGTTTTTCTCAACAGGTCCGTTTTCTTGCTTTTTAGACACTCTCATACCTCCAGCCTTAGCTGCAAGAAGAGAGTGAAATGTAAGTAAAAATACCTCTAGAATTACATACCAGATTACATACACAAGAGAATACTTTTAGCCCAGATAACCATTAACCAGAAATCATCTCTTTGTATTTAGTTCTATGTTTTACTTGTACACATGCATACACAAGAGTAGCCAAAGAGATGGAGCAAAGGCTTCAAAATTCTGTGTCATGGCAGACTCAAATCAACTTCCAAATACCATAAATCAAGAAATCAGAGTGGTTTCAGGCACTGTATTAAACCATAACACCTTAGTATGTTGATATGCATTTTTCCCCAGAAACTATTACATCTCAGATTTGTATTTTAAAAACAAAAAGAAAAACAAATCACTATCTGAACACTTTCAGGTTTTGAATGGTGTGACTTCAGCAATAAGGTTTTCATGATTAGTTCAGGGTATTCCAGAATAAATCTAATAATGAAGATAAGAACTAGATGTACACTCATCTTGCACTTGTGTTCCAACATGTTTAATTATATTTTATTAACATATCTGCCAATCACAAAACCAATTAGCACTAACTAAGCTACAGGCGACCTAACAATAACAATTTAAGTTCTGAGGCATGTCCAAAAAATTGAATTCTGAACAAAGAACATGAAAAGAAATCTAAAATATTCTCTTGAAAGAAATGCTTTCTCCCTCTTCAGGAGAGCATTTTAAGTTTTAAAACAGTGAGTAAGAAGAACAAACTTGGTGTGCTTTTCTCATCCTATTTATTGAACAAGTTGCTTCACCTGTCAGCAAGACTCCTACTCTGATCATGAACAATCAAGGCTAGAATTTAAATTTGGGGGTGGGAGAGAGTAGGAAATGGGGAAAGGTTTCTAGAATTACTTAACTAGCTAGCGTGAGAAATGCATTTGTATCCATCTGTAACTAACACCCATTCTCTACCAAATCTGACTCCTGACCTTGTATTTCCTGGTTGCAGGTTTAATTTTAGAAACAAAAAATTCTCCCTCTGTCATGTCCAAAGCAGCACTACAATATCAGTTATGCTATATCTAGACTTGGTTTTCTTCTTGTTTTAAAATGACATACATACAGTTAATTATACTGCATAAGCAGCAAATTCTTTGTGCAGCCATCTTACATCTGCAAATATGCTGGGGACCTGGATCAAACTTAATCCTTCTGGCAGCCTAACTGCAAAATTAAAAGTATCTGAAATGGAAGTTTCAATTTGTTTCCAAGTATCTACCTCTAAAGAGAACTGAGATTCTAAATACCCTCATAAAGTGTGAAACTCTTCCTTGTCTTTGAGGCACCTTTGAGGCAAAACTAGAATGACAAAGCATTTGGGTAAAAAACCCCAAATCAAATATCAACAACAAACCAGACCACACAAAAAAAAAGCCCTAGCACCTTCTGAGATCTTCTTGGCATGATTTCTCTTTATATAAGTTCACCCAGAACACCAATACAAGTCACCCCAAGTGTTCTCCCACAGATTGTAAGGCTCTTGTCTTTTTAGGAACCAGTCAAACCACAAACAGGAAATCCACTAAAATTTTGGAATAAGGTAAAAAAGAAGGTAACTGAACCTAGACCTTCAACTTTTGGTTTAGGACCTTCCCTCATGTGCAGGACTAGCAATTACCAGATACAAGCATTGCTTTAGTTTTAATTTAGCAGGGCAAGGAGATCCAGGTAGAGGCAGACGTTTTAACACTATCAGGCTTTATACAAAGCACAAGAAGAGCTAGACAAGGAGGAGAGATATACCCAGCATGGGAGGAGATACTGAAACATAGACAATCTGAAATTGTGTCTAGTACCAACAGGCCTACAAAACAACGTTTTCTACAGTGATTAAACATAACCCATCCTCCTTTCCATCTCTGCACTGACTTGAAACTAGCCACTGGGAACAGCTGACCCATCTGCTCACACACCCATGGTGGAGAAAGAGGTAAACATGGATGCAGCTGAAATATTTTAATTTGCTTTCCAAAGCAATAGAGAGGTATGTCAAACTTTCAATACAGAGTTCAATTTTTGATTTTTATAGGTGACCTGTTAGCCATGTAATCTAACAGTTAAGTGACAAACTATTTACTAATTTCCATTTTTAAAACACCATGTACCTTTATAACAAGAAAGGGGGCACATTCCCTTTTACGCTTCCCTCTTAAAAAAAAAAAAAAACAAAAACCAAACAAACAACAACAACAACCCAAACAAGAAAACAACACAAAAACAAGCCCAAGTGAAAATAAAGACAGCTTGGCTGAATACTGGTCAGAATAACGGTGCCCACCTGAACTTTGGTTACTAAATGCATGGTTGAAACCACTTGCTCTGCTACCTCCATCTCTCTGCCAAGCTGTTCTCCACTGCAGTCACACAGACTTCACCAAGACTTACTTGCAAGACTACAGGTGGCAGCTCACTATCATGCAAGCTCAGAAAGAGCAGTACCTGCTCCAGGTCACTGACTGCAGTGCTTTAAAGGTCCTTGTAGGTACAGCTCAACTGTCCCTGCCACACATCCAGGAATAGACTAGAGACAAGCTGAAAAAATTTACTTACTTCCTAAATTCATGTAAAAGCATGGCAAAAAAAACCCAAAAACAAACAAACAAACAACAACAAAAAACAACTCCAAACAAAAATATTTTCAAGAAAACAAAATAGTTCTTAGGGGTACATGGAAACACACAAGTATGTGCTCCTCAGGCACTAACTGTTCCTAATAAACCGAGGGGAAGTCCCAGCTTCCAAGGTTTAAAGCTTTGCAGTGACAGTTCCTCAGATTTCAGAGGCTGAGCCTGCAGTGACTGTCCTTGCAGTGACTATTTATCCTCCAGCTCCCAAGGCTGAGCCTGCCGCATCTCTGCGTGTGCCCCAGAACAGGCGGGTGCCAGCCCACGCATCGGTGTGTTTGAGAGACAGCTCCGCACTGCTCCCGGGATGGCCCAGCAGCTGCTCACACTGCACGCATTTACACGCTCCCCCAACAAACGCAGGCGCTACTACATCTTTAAAATCCCGGCACCACATCCTTACAGCAGCCACACAGGCATAGCGGCGGCTGGAACAGCAGGCTCGAAGGCTTCCTTACTGAGAGCTATCGGGGCGGGGGGCTTGGTGGAGGGGAAGTAAATAATTCACGTTACTACAAGAGGCGAGGCATACGGCTATAACATTAAACACAGATATTTCATTGAACACAGACACACATTTCTCTCGTTATCCATCAATAACGCGCTCCCGATCACCGAGCGGCGCCAGCCCCGCACCCGCCGACCGAGCGGGACCACCCGTGATGGGGCGGCTGCGGGACCTTCTGGGGCGAGCGGGCCGCGCCCCACAGAGCCGCCTCCACCATTCCCGGTCCCACTCGGCCGCTCCTCTGCGTGAGGAGCTGCATCTGTGTGGGACGGCGGGGCGAGAGAGCCCCCACAGCCGCGCCGGCAGAGACCCCCCCCCCCACCCCTCACAGCCGCGCCGGCAGAGACCCCCCCACCCCTCACAGCCGCGCCGGCAGAGACCCCCCCACCCCTCACAGCCGCGCCGGCAGAGCCCCCCCCACCCCTCACAGCCGCGCCGGCAGAGACCCCCTCCACCCCTCACAGCCGCGCCGGCAGAGACCCCTCCACCCCTCACAGCCGCGCCGGCAGAGACCCCCTCCACCCTCACAGCCGCGCCGGCAGAGACCCCCCCACCCCTCACAGCCGCGCCGGCAGAGACCCCCCCCCTCACAGCCCGCCGGGAGAGACCCCCCCACCCCTCACAGCCGCGCCGGCAGAGACCCCCCCCCCTCACAGCCCGCCGGGAGAGACCCCCCCCCCTCACAGCCGCGCCGGCAGAGACCCCCCCCTCACAGCCCGCCGAGAGGGATCCCCCCCCCCCTCACAGCCGACCCGGGAGAGTCTCCGGCCCCTACCTGCGGGAGGGCGCCGGCCCGGCGGGACACTCCTTCTCAGCGCCATGGCGGGACTGGGAGCGCCGTGAACCAAGCGGGGCACGGCAGTACAGGAGCACGGAACCGCACAGGAAACCCCGCGCCGAGCCCAGCAGCAGCGTCTTGTGCGCTTCGAGAGGGCGGGTTGGGGGGAGGTCGTGAGAGCGGGGAGCGGTGTGAGGGGAGCGGTGCGAGAGGCGGAGCGATGTGAGGGAAAGTGAGAGAGGCGGAGAGCAGTGTGAGAAGCGGGGAGCGGTGTAGGGCAGGTGAGAGAGCCGGGAGGCGGTGTGAAGGGCGGGGAGGGGTGTGAGGGGCGGGGACCGGTGTGAGGGCAGGTGAGAGAGCCGGGAGGCGGTGTGAAGGGCGGGGAGAGGTGTGAGGGAAGGTGAGAGAGGCGGAGAGCAGTGTGAGAGGCGGGGAGCGGTGTGAGGGGCGGTGTGAGGGGCGGTGTGAGAGGCGGGGAGCGGTGTGAGAGGCGGGGAGCGGTGTGAGGGGCGGGGAGCGGTGTGAGGGAAGGTGTGAGAGGCGGGGAGCGGTGTGAGGGGTGGTGTGAGGGAAGGAGTGAGAGGCGAGGAGCGGTGTGAGGGGCGGAGCGATGTGAGGGAAAGTGAGAGAGGCGGGGAGCGGTGTGAGAGGCGGTGTGAGAGGCGGGGGGCGGTGTGAGAGGCGGGGGGCGGTGTGAGAGGCGGGGAGCGCGGTGTGAGAGGCGGGGAGCGGTGTGAGGGGCGGGGAGCGGTGTGAGGGAAGGTGTGAGAGGCGGGGAGCGGTGTGAGGGGTGGTGTGAGGGAAGGAGTGAGAGGCGAGGAGCGGTGTGAGGGGCGGAGCGATGTGAGGGAAAGTGAGAGAGGCGGGGAGCGGTGTGAGAGGCGGGGAGTGGTGTGAAGGGCAGGTGCGAGCGCCGGGAGCGGTGTAGGGCAGGTGAGAGAGCCGGGAGCGGTGAAGGGCAGGTGAGGGCGGGGAGCAGTGTGAGGGGCGGGGAGGGGTGTCAGGGCAGGTGAGAGGCGGGGAGCGGTGTGAGGGGAGGAGCGGTGTGAGGGAAGGTGTGAGATGAGGAGCGGTGTGAGGGAAGGTGAGAGAAGCGGGGAGCGGTGTGGGGGGTATGGGAGCGGTGTGAGGCGGGGAGCGGTGTGAGGGAAGGTGAGAGAGGCGGGGAGCGGTGTGAGGGAGGTGTGAGGGGCGGGAAGCGATGTGAGAGGCGGTGTGAGGGACGAGGAGAGGCATGTTCAATGCATTCCTTTCTGTTCAAACAATATGAAAAGTCAGTTCAACTGCTACACATTACTTAAGGTGAAGGCAGTGAGGAGGGGTGAGGGGCGGGAAGCCGCGTGAGAGGCAGGGACATTAAAAACATCACTAAAGATTCAAAGAACTTGATTTAGTGAGGTAAATCTTACTCTCTTCAATCAATAGTATCTACTTGAGATTAACAAAACATTGTCATCCATGTACCTTCTTTTAAAAAAACCCTGACCTTAGCAAACATTGACGTTTTACACAACATAGTAGAAACACAACTGAAAGTAGATACAGCTAATCTGGAGTTACTTAGTGTATAAACTCCTCAACAGTTTCAGTATTTAGCATGACAAAAAATAATTAAGGAATTATCTTTCAATGTTTACCATCTATGTTGTAAACTATGCTGTGGAAGAGGAAACATCATCACAAATGCTGTCAGTTCCTTGGACCTGTCGGTGGGCTCGGGCTGATCTGCAGGCAGTGTTGGAGCCATAATGCATCGTGAAAAAGATTCTCCTAGATTGCTGTAAACATGTTCTGCTTTGCTGTGCTAAAGCATTTCATCACAAAACTTAGCTCTTTTAGGGATTCTGAAAGCAAAACATGGAAGAAGAGAAAACCTGTTATTCTCGTGATTTATTTGTAATTGTCTTATTATTGTATCTCAATGAATTAAAAAAAAAAAAAAAAAAGAAGGAGAGAGGGAAGGTAAAAATAGGATGTGATTGAGTGGAATCTGAAGAAGAGGGAAATGAAGTAAAAAAAATGGAAGAGAAAATAGACTAAGAAACCAGTAGGTATTTATAGCACAACAACCATCTTATGGGTGACTCCTGTGGCCTTGGATCTTTAAAGCAGAAAAAAATGAAAGAACCAGTCTAAACTAGATCTCTCTGATATTTAATTCTGTATGTATGAGGCAGGAAATAGTTTTGAAACGCAGCAATTTCCTCCCTAAAAAAGCAACTTACTTTGCAAATATTTAAGTCGATACTGCTGCATGTCTCTGCCCATAAGCATTTAGCCTGAAGTGGATGATGGCAATTTTGATTGGGGAAATAAATTCTTTCAGGTAAAATGATCTGCAGGAGAGAGAACAAAAGAACCCAACTACGAAGTACTTGGCCAGCAGTAAAGGGTTTTGATATGTGTTCCTCTGCCTCAGCAGAGAAATACTGATTTTTCAGTTTGTTTACCTGAGCTGTTTGTTACTGCACAGACCGGAGAGGTGAAGTTTCATTACTTACCACATAAGGCAGTCATGTCGTACAGTTTTGGTGTGCTGCCTAAAGCATTAATAATGGTGAGCTTTAGTGCCATTGGACATCTGTTCTAGGAATCCTTGGGACAAGCATGGGAGGGAACTTGGTTTAAATAAGAAATTGTAAGTTCATTGTTGACTTCTTACCGTATTAAATATAATATATAATTTTTAAAATTTTTTTCTTCCACCCTCTTTATTTCATTTCCTCTGTCACTTGTTATATCTTTAAACCAGCAGCTATTGCGAGTTGAAACCGTATTTACATAGTACTTGTTGGAGCACCTTATTCCTGACAGGCAGCCCTTGGCACTACCTCAACAATTCCAGAGCACCAGCTTAGATCTGTAAACCTGATTTTTTTTAATGAGTTCATTTATTTAGGCTTTTATTCTGTTTTCATTTAGACTTTTTACCTGTTGGAAATTATTAGACTGCTTTGTCTGGGTGAGAAGAACCAGCAAGAGAATAATCCTTCTCTGGCCATGGGATAGTGCAGTTGAAGTCTCTTGGTTTGCCTGCCATCCTCAGTCCCATTTCCCAGTCACATAAATATCAAACTTCAGAGATGTTCATCTGATGCTGAGGATAGATTTATTTTAATGACAGAAATTTGGGAATGACTGAATTAAAAATGAGTTTACATTATAATGGTTCTATGTATTTTCAGAATGTGGTTTTTTTCCATAACATGTGGGAAAGCCTGGAGGCAGACACAGAATTTTACTTGTGATAAAGAGACAATAGTCACAGAAAATTTTCCTGAGTGGTGCTTTCAGCATTCTGGAACTCTTCCTATTTCCTGGCAATTTCTCCTTTATAATCTGCATCCTACAGGCAGGTTATTAGCAGATTTGAAAAGTCACTTGGCAGGAGCAAAAATCACCACGTTCCCAAGCAGACTGTCTGTTCCAATCCAGCTAACAGCTATTAGCATAATTATACACCATAGTCCACATCTAAAACAAGCAATTGGCATGCAGACATATGGAATACCTTCCTCATGTGTCATATTTTAAATGAAGTCTCTCTGTTGCTAAAATCTATTGCTCATGACTCTGCAGTATTTTCCCTTCTCTGTCTTATGTCCAGTATTGCTTGTTTTCAAATGCCAGAATTACTAAATTGTGGGTACTGATATAAACTGATTCTGGTTTTATATCTGGCATCTGAATGGTAAAATACTACTGCTGTTTTCTTAGGCTCACTGACAGGCAATACCTTCTTCAGGTGAGTCAATGTGGCTTTAGATGCTCCAGGGGCCCAAGGGAGACAACAAATATTCTAGGGCAGGTATAGAGCTTATTTTTTATTAATACGTGTTTTAATTTCCCTCACTCTTGGTTTTATTTTCTGTTTTACAGTAGTTCAGCACAAAGTTAATAATGTTAGAGAGATCATTTATGTGTCTAAAGCAAGGAGAAGTGAAGGCAGCCATCTTTTCAGTGGGGTTTGTGTTGGTATAATTGTTCACTAGTGCATATAGTATATATTTGACAAAATCTGGAGGATAAGTCTGGCTTCACGTCTGTAAATCTTGCCTGTTTCTTATAGGAAATCTGACAAGTTCACGTCCTGGTTCTGATTGGGATCCCAGTTGCTTCTCAGACTGCAGGAGAAAAAGGAGTCTCCAGGCTGGAAGGTTCTGGAAGGTAAAGGGCAACATCATTAAGTAGAGGAACCTTACTGGTTAATTGTAATTAGATCTATTTTATTTCACAGAAGGATTAAAAAGATATACCTTTGTCATCACATGTTTTATCCACCTAAGTGCCCAGGTTTAAAAAAGTATTGCTGGGCAGTGGAATAAGTGAATGAATTCTAAAGAATTAGGGTGCAACACACTGCGACAGAGGCCTTTGTAATTTTTTCCTAAGGGAGATCAGTTCCTTCTGAGAGTGCGATTGCTTTTTTGCCAATGAATAGGCAGATAGTTCATTTCTCAAGCTTTCTGACTTTGAGAGCTAGCTGAAAACCAGCACATTTCATATCCTGCTACTTGTCTTACTCTTTTACCTGGAATTCCTGTAATGTTGAACAGACCTGAAGGTGATGTTTCATTCAATAGAACGGTAAGCGTAAAGGTATTTACTGATATCTGGGGTGCCCTGAAGCACTAAGGAGATACCATTGGCCTGCTCCAGGACTAGCACTGGCCAGTGGCCCAGCTGACCCTGACAGGCTGAGCCAGCCCTCTGGAAGTCTGCAGAAATGCTGCAGCTGCAGTCTCCAGAAGGGACGCCTGCCGTGCCTTATACAGCACTATCATTTCTGCTGGTGTGACAAGGAGTGGACTGTGACTGCACACTGTTGCTTCAGTGACATGGCTCATGCTAACAATTAAGACAACAGTTATCCCTTGTTTGTGGAATGTAGTTTTTTTTTAAAATAGAGTGAAATGGAAAAAGAAAATTGAGGAATTAATCACATTGAGGCAAGCTCCACAGGGGGATGTGAAGACAAGTATCAGAACAGGAATGCTTTCTGGAGTTTTAAAAGAAGAATGCAGGAGCTTCTTTAGAGATACCATCACACATACCTGCCCATTCCATTGCTGAACATATGTCATACTGAGCTTTTGGTTCTCTTTCTATGTTCAATGCATTTCTTTCTGTTCCAACCATATGAAAGTCACTTCAACTCCTACACATTATTTAAAGCTGCAGGGAGTGCTGCCACAGAATGAGGACAGGCAAGTTAATGGTGACAGCTGAAATGTTGCTCTTGGCCGTTCCAAACACAGCCCAGGACTCAGCAGGGCAGTGTTCCCCAGGCAGGTGTGCTAGTAAATGGCAGAAATAGAAAGTTCCTGCTCCTGTGCTTAGTCTCCAAAGTGGGTATAACAGAATGCCATAAGTGTGGCAGCAGAACAACTGCAAGGCCAGGACAGCTGCCTGTCCAACCACCCACAGGCACTGTCCTGCCAGGGGAACAAACAAAGTCAACCTTCCTTTTTGTCTAATTGTGATCTAATTATCAACTCTACTCTGAATTAAAATGCCATAAACCAAGCCAAATAAATATTACACTTTTTTTGGAGGGGTAAAAAACTTATTTAGAGCAAAAAGAAAACTCTGTACTTTTTGAAAATGCATGCATTTTAAACTACTGAATGCCCTGTAAGTTGTATGCATCTCAATACAAAATATTTAGAATCTCTAATAAAGTAGTGATGTCTTCGGGCAGCAGAAATTACAAATACCACTTTGATGCTAATTATGAGCAAATGAAGAACCTTGCTGCTGGTTTCTGCCTTATTCCTTCTTCCCACTCCATGGCAGTGTTTGGAGAGGTTTCCAAGTGGGGCAGCCAGCACTGAGTCCTTCCCTCACCTCTACCTTACAGCCTTACAAAGGGATCCCTGCACTCTGTGATGGGGAATGACCAACTTTCCAGCACATCTCAGTGACAGCTTTCCCCTAGTGCCTGCTGCTGTTGGCAGCTACAGGAATCTACTTGGAGCTACAAAGTCATGTTTGTCTTGTTTTTCAATAGTTTATTTATATTTATGTTACCTTTTGTGAGTGTTAGTCTTTGATACAGTAACTCAAACGAAGAGTGCATGCTTGAGTACTGTTCTTGGCTGAGATGGATTCTCTTCAGTCTGTTGACTCTGATAGAAAAATTCATTAGCCTTTTCCCAGTGTTCTCAATCCTTCTTCAGGATACTGGAAACCCTGAAAATCCAACAAAAATGCAGTGATGCAGAGCAATAATGGTGGTTACAGACAGGGTAGAGGCAACAGACTGTACAGAACAGAGAGTTTGTGATTTAGTTACTTAAAATAATCAAACATTTTTATTGGAAAGAAATTCAGGTAGAATGCAGTCAGAATGGAGACCATCATTTTTAGGACAGCAAAGTGACCTCAGTTTCCTTGAGAGAGAAAGGGGAGGGGGAGAGGAGTGATGGAAAGAAAACAGGCTAGAGTTCAGGCTGCCAGCCTGACACATTCAGGATGTTTCCACTGGAGAGAGTAGGGAAAACGGCTCAAATGTTTTGATATGTTTAACCTGTTTAAGAATATGCAATTAGACTTCATTTCATGGTATTTGTTTCTGAATATTAAACACAGAAAATAATAAGAAAAAAATGAACAGGGAACAGCTTTCCATGGATGAGACTTCCATATTTATTGTTATTCCATGTGCATAGAAAATGGCAGTGAAGTTCCTTATGAAATAGGCAGGGAATGGGAGAGATGTGGATATACTGGACTGGACTTTGTGCTTCAAAATTACACTATTCATTTTTTAAAGTTTGGGCTCTTTTCCTCTTAGAATTCATAACACTTTCTTGGTTTTGGGTTTGTTTTTTTTTGTGCATGATGTTTCAAATTCCTTTTCCATTGACACACTGCATTACAAATGGATGGCACTTGAGACCAACGTGGCATTTCCATATTTACACCAATGAAGAAATTTACATGACGCAGTAGCATACAATCCTGACATTCAGTAATAGCAATAAAACAAGGGCAGCCATTGGATTTTTTCTGTACAAACTATCAGAACAAGACTTTTATTCACATTAAAAAATCAGCTTTAATTTTCTCTGACCTACACGCTTTTCAAATTCATCGTACTCAATTCTCAAACCTTTCATCACATCGCCCACACCCTCACCAGACTACAGGAGCTACAAGTAATGATACCTAACACCTAAGCAGAGCAAAACCATCCCTGCCAGCCTTTTCTCCTGACAATTCCTCACTCAGAAAAAAAAAGAGAAAAAAAAAAAAAAAAAAAAAAAAAAAAAAAAAATCCATCGTCCTTTTTCCTTCTTTTTTTTTTTTCACTTTCACATTTCTTAACCAAAACAACACGGGGCCATTCCAGTCCTTCTTAAGCCAGACAAGAAGCACGCTGGGTTTTTCTCTCTGGTGCTACACCCAGGAGTCAGGAGAGCCTGGGTACTGTTCTGCTCGGTAAGAAGATCGTCTGGTGGAATAAAAGTCTACATAATTGGTGGTTGATTTCAGTCCATACTGTGTTGTGTAATCTGAAGTAGCAGGAAAGTGAACTCGATCGTCAAAGTAAGGGTCCTCATAGCTGTGTGGGGACTGCAGGTACAACCGGTAGGCATCGTAGTTTTTCCTGGTCGTATCCTCTTGGCTGTAGTACAATTGTTGATGCTGCTGGTAAAATGATAGCAAAATAAGCTTTCAAAAATACAAATAGGAAATACTCTTCCCAAGCACAGCTCTATCCATGACAGTAACGCAGGTTTCTAACTTCCATGAAATGTACCAGGGAAATGGAGGAAATGCCCCTGTGTCTGCTGTGTGTCTCCTACATCACTCAAAGTGAGCGACTCCACAAGTGCGCAACTTCAGAGCTCAAGTACAGTAAGTACAGAACCTGGCCATACCTACCAAAACCAGCCCAAACTCAAGTCAGAAAAGAGGTGTCAGATGCCCCTGTGAGAAGGTGCTAAAACATGTGACTCATGGGGAAATCACAGGGAACCAGGCAGACTCCTGCAGCCTGAGGCCCTGCCAGCTCCGGGCATGTGCCCAGAGCCCCAGGCTGCCTTAGCCCCTCCTGCTGAGCCATCAGCTCTACCCAAGCACAGCTCTGGGCTCACCTGCAGCCGCCGATTCTGTTCTCTCGCTGGGGAGGAATAGGAGCTGATGTAAATTGGTGAAGCTTTGCTGGAACCTGGGAGAAAAAGTTTAATGCTTAAACTTCATCTTTATTCATTCAGCCGTAAGTCTACTGTTTTTTATCTTGCCTTTCATGGAGCACCCATACTATTAAATCTGCAGATTTCAGTACCTACTAATGATACGATGTAATAACAGAATGAAGGCAAATGCTGTCCCTCAGCAGCAGGTACAGTGAAGTCAGGAGGCTTATGTTGCTGTTTCTCATTTTACAGACTCAAAATCTTTAAAGCAGGAGTTTCCTTCTCTTTAGTCACTGTCATCTATTGGTTTGCTACTTGTGTGACATAGTATGAAGGAAAAGAGAGATCTTGGAAAAAATGAAATCTTGGTATAATTTAGTAATATAATAATATACAACTGCACATTAAAATGTATAACATCATCATAATATAAGGTATATAATAATACAACTTTTTGTACTAGGATTTTAAATAAAAATAAGAATTCCAACTGCCTCTCACCTCCCAATATAGAAAAGGATCTGTGTTTACTGTGGTACTGGGCAGTTTTACAGAGAACAGCAGAGCCAGGTGACAGCCTGCCCTGTACCACAGCCAGGGAATACAAGGAATGGAAATGGAAAGCACTGGTTGGCAGTTGTCTGTGTAGCACTGTGAACTCTTCCCACAAGGAACAGTTTCCTGTTCCAGAAAATCCCAGCTGGTCTCTTACCAGAGTAGATGTCTTTATGTGCAATGACATCGCCCTGGCTGCTGTAATACTGCATAGGAGGGTGTGTCCTGTCGTAGTCGGAGTGAGGCTCTCTGATTCCCAGCAAAGCTGGGGACGAGGACGTGCTGCCAACTGACAGGAAAACAGAGGTTCTCAACAGGGACAACAAAAGCCTTTCACACCCCCAGCCCTCCTCACCACTGCCTACTCCAAGGGCTCCCAGCAGGGCCTGACAGCAAGGTAACAGAGACTGCAAGGGGCTGTCACTGCTCTCTGGTGCTCGCAGGCACACACAGGAATTTTGTGACACTCACAGCCCAGATACCCAGATGGGACCTTACCATGCCTAGGACATGATGACCCTCTGCTAATGATGATGGCTTATCTCAGTTAAACACAATACTTAAGGTCACCCTGTCACTTGTCCAGCCTACCTGCCCTCAGTGACCCCTGCATACACAGGTGGGTCCTGGGCATGGTGTGCCCCAGGAGGCCAGTGGCCATGAAGGGATCCCAGCAAGGGAGCACTCAGTGTTCCTCAATACGCAGCTGAATCTCAACTGCAGTTGTGAGAAGTTTGTTTTGCTAAATCTTCCCTGATCTACGTATCACTTGGGCTTTGTTGGCTCAGAAATGGCTCCAGCAATGGGAGAAAAATACTTAAAAACAATTTCTAGAAATTTTGCTTCAAAATATTAGTTCAATGATAATCTTTTTCCACTGATGTGTCCATTACGTCATAGCTCAGAATTCTGTGTTATTATGGATAGTTTAATTGCTGGTATTTCCCCGGCATATTCATGGCTAAATATGCAATGTTGTTAAAATTCTGACATGGGACAATGTAATAATGTGTGTTTTAATAATGAAGTGACTGAAACAAAAACAACTGTTTCAGGCCAAGCGTGTCTGTTCCAATAGGCATCTGCTGTGCCCAGCACATTGCTGCAAAGCCCTCTGGGACTGTGAGTTTTGCACCAGCTTCCATTGACTCCCTTGGGCTTGGCCATGCTCTAGAGCAGGAAAGCAGACACTTCCTATGAGGAACTTTTACTAAACTCTCTTTGAAATACAGCATCCTCTGAATATTAAATTAGAGCTGCTCATCTACTTCCTACTTGTCATTCAAAGAACTGGAGTAACAGTTGTTCTGCTGGTGTATCCTGGGAGAGAAAGCGCTGAGATAGAAACTGGCCATTTGGTGTCAGAATATCCTTTTACACTGGGCAGAATGCAGTCATGCCCTGAGCCTAAGCTGTACGGGCTTCCTTGGTGAGTGAGAGGAACTCTGGCACAAACACCACGACAGGTTTACTCCTTGTAGGAAAATAAATCCCTGGTGGAGTCCTTGTTTTTCAAGTCAACCATGTCATAAAGGAATGTGGAGGGGTTGTTACTTTTATGTAAAGAAGTAATGAAACAAGAGCATTGTAGGAACTGGTCACTAATTTTAGCAGTCACAGTAGGTAGGTATTTCTCAGTATTAACAGAGATCTGCCCTAGATAGCCCCTAGAAGAGCAAATTGGGTAAAATAAAATGCTAAATGAAGACAAAATAGAAGGCTTCAGGTAGGTTTTGTATCAGCCATCTTGAAGATCTAAATCCTAGCACTGAACACATTGAAGGAACAAAAGAGAGAAATAATTATGAGTCAGAAAAGTGAGGATTTTGGGTTTGGTTGCTCAGTCTTATGGAACATTACATAGCTGGGAATGAAAACGATCTCCTCATTGTGGGTGTGTTGCTGTTTGTGCTGCCAGGCCACCCCACAGACCCCACACAGCGCAGGAGGAGTGGCTTTGAACAGGGCAGTGCCTGGTAACAATGTCCAGCTCTATTCATTGAGGATTTCGCTCTGCAGGAACGGCTCAGGGAACACTCCGAGCATGTGCAGTACTTCGCTCAAACACCAAGGAGCAACAGCTTCTGTGTTTTAAATGAGATTAGTACCAAACTGAGAGGTTGTTTGAGTTAAAACCATGGGACAGCAGGTCTCCTTCACCCTCCCTGACTGACCTGACTGCATGACAGGTGACATCTGCTGATTGGCTGTGGATAGAGAAGGATGAGATTTGAATCTCTCCCGTTCCAGTGTTGATACTGGCGTAATAAAGTGACTTTGATTCCATCCATCCTGTGGAGTGGCAAAAAGAACAACACATCAGAATAAATTGCACGTTATAAATAAATGAGGAGCTTTTGTGGCACCGTTTTCCAGTGTAAGCTAATTTCACAATTTACCTTTTTGTAAATGCTCCGGAGGTCTCGGTACTGCCACAGAGTGTTCAGTACCTGGGCGGCCGCCTTGACAACCTTCAGTGAGGACCTGAGCAGGTGAAGAATACGGCAGTGTCAGAAAGCCACTGAACTCCACTTCAAAAGAGCAGTGTTCCTGAGCTTTGTAACAGCCTGAACCTGAAGCTGTTTGTGGGACAAGCCAGACGCTGCCTCACCAGTGTGAGCACAGCCAAGCCAGCAGCCTCACCATGAGATGGGGCTCCTGATACCCCATCTCCAGCCACAGGGGCCTCCTGCTGCTGACCCGCACACACCCACAGGGCTCACTTCCACTGGACAACCACGGGGCCAGCAAAGAACTCGTCTGACAGCCTCCCTGGAGCTCTGGCACAGCTGGCAGGGCCAGCCCCCCTCAACCAGCACCTGCCGGGCAATGCTGCTCGAGGGCATCCCCCCAGCCATGTTCTTCTTCCACTGACCTAAGGGCTGCACTAGGTACAATTCATGGTTGCTGGGATACATCCTGACAAAGGTGCCCACACAACCTGACTTGGACAAGCTCCAAATATTTTATTAATCATCTAGGTGTTGAAGAGGTGACTGCTTAATTCATTTAACCTGAACAGGTCCCATGACATGGTTACTGTGAGCAGCTGTCCCTCCAGAAGCCTGGGTCAGAGAACACTGCTCAGGGCAGCAGTACCGGTGCCTCCTCCCTCCCAGGGAGACTCCAGCTGACAGCTCCTCAGAGCCAGACTGCAAAGGCAGATCTTCTTTTTCACTCAAAAAGCATTTCCTGCATGCTTAAGCATTTTAAATGGACACAAACAGCTCAGGTATGATCTTCGCTGCCCACTCGCCTGTCTCCTCTTCCCTTTGTGATGTTGACCAGCTTCTCGATCCCGCCGGTGTCAGCGAGGGCCTTGGCATTCTCCATGTTCTTGCTGGTGACCTCGTGCAGGGCGCAGCAGATGGCCGCCACCGTCTCGTCCGACAGGATGCTGGGCCCGTTGCCCCCCGGCAGCCGATTGACCAGGTCTCGCATGGCATATTTACCTGCAAACACACACCACGAACCAGCTCAGAACCACAGGCTGCTCCTTCAGCCTGGAAACTGCAGGACTCAGCACAAAGCTGCAGCTGAAGGCAGTGACAAGCAGCACAGTATCAAAACCTGCCAAGAACTCAATTTCACCCAGAGTCAAGGGAGATCACATAACAATTTTTGAATTTTTTTTTTCCTTTTAGCTTAAAAGTATGAGAAGCTGAGTTTTGCACTAAAAGAGGAACAATTTTAAACAATAATTACTTGGAGAAAGCAGAATTGTCCAAGGAAAATTGTTAGGCTACTTATTATGATTGACAGAGAAGTGCATATTGCTGGGCTTCCTCTATAGCAGGATTAACAGAATCCTTACAGTGACTGGGAAATCTTTCTTCTGGATGTTCTGCTCACCTTGTTTGCTATCTGTCAGTGCTCAGCTCTGTCAGGCTCCAGCTGCTGACTGATGCCAGAGATAAGCTGCACACAAGGGACAGTAACTAAGATAAGGTCGAGGTTTCTTCCTATTTGGGCTGTACTGTTAATGGAATGATTAATGATTTTATAGCAGACATGTATTTGTACATAACAGTGAATAATTAAGGAGCTTCACACAAAGTCATTCACTATCTATTTGTGTAATGTGCCTGAGAGGAAAAAAAAGAAACAAAAAGGAATTTTGCAGGCAAAGGGAACCCTACAGGAAAACTATCCCCACTATGCTGTCTGCAGCAATACCCTGCCAGTGCCAACCCTTCAGCAAGATCAGCCACACACAGCGTGTTCCAGTAGATATTGGCATTTGCTGGAGTCCTCATCTGTCCTTTCCTTCAGTGCGACCCTGTAAGCCCATTGCTCCTTTCCTGTACCAGCAGAGAAGCTCCTAAAGGGGATTTCTAGCATGGGGTAGTGCACAACTCGCTTCACATCTCGCAGTTTTATCCAATGGTCTGTTTCAGAGTCTGAGGCCAGACACTCTTTCAGGGCTACAGCCTTCACAGGGAGAGGGAGCAGGTGGAGGACCATTCCTGAACTGAAAAGTTTTGCCAGGAATGGAAGAAACATCCTGACAAAAGAATATCACCCAAGTCTGACCTGCACAGGGCTGCTGCTATGGAATAGGATTCTCTCTTTACACACTTCTCACATATTAACACTTGCACTGCAGGAAAACACACTCTGAATGTCCCAGATGGCAAAGCTTCAGAAACAGATAACAAAGTTCTGTCTGCATGTATTTCTCTTTTTGAGAATAATGATCCTCCTAACTCTATGAACAGTTATTATGTCCTTGACCCATGATTCTACACACAGAGAATGCTTTTTGTAACAAAAATGAGACTTTTTTATATCACACCACTTGTTAACAGGGTTCACTGAAGCCACATGAGCCCGAGGCTGAAGCATGTTCTTCTACACTAACAGATTGAGAAACCTCAGGGCAGGAAAGCTGATTGTTATTTTGTTGGGTTTATTTTAATCAGAAAGGCACAGATGAATGCTTACAGGGCTAAATATTAGAATTGACAAGATAGTAAATTTTTCTAGCAAGCACCCTGTTGATGACTTAGTTTAGCAAAACCACAGATGCTGCTCTATATCTGTGTTTTCCTGGAAATACTTTACCAGGAGAAGATTTCTTCCCTCTCTTCCTGTCCAAAATTGTTAAAAAAGCACTGCTGTTGTGGCAGCAGAGGTGTACAATCCTCCGGGAACAATTGTTACCCCGGTGTACAATCCGGTGGGAGACCTGTTCCCCCCAAGCAGGTGAGCACTGAGCTCCAAGGAAGCAGAGCTGTGTTTCCATCCCATTTGGCATGGAGGGTTTTCTGTCTGGTTTGGCTGACTCCCACCCATGAAAGGTGGCCAGCAGCAAACTAATGTGGCAATATTGCTCTGGAAAGCTGATGCTGTCAGGAGGACTCATTTATGTGACACAGCTGATGTGACACACAATCACCAAGTGTTCCCATCAGTGGAATTCCTTGGGTCTCCCATGCAAGGCCTGGCGCCCGGCGCTGTGCCCCCAGGACACAGCTCTGTACGTACCAATGAGCTCCTTGTTCCGCACGTCCAAGGCCATGTTCCTCAAGGCAGTTGCCACAGATGACACCACTCTGTCGTTGTCCATCCTCAGCAGCTCCACCAGGATGGGCAGCCCCTTCTCCTTCCTGACGGCGGCGCGGATGTAGGCTGCAAACTGACAGGCACAGAACCTCAGCTCCAGCAGCCCCCACAGCCCTGCCACTGAGAGCCCCGGGCTGACTGCAGCTCTCAAGCACTCTGGGCATCCCAGTTAAACATGACATGTTCGATGAGGGCTTTTTCTGGGATTATAAAGAGCTGCCTCCTTGCCATTTTTCACTCATTCCTCTTACGAAGAGAGAAAGTATCTCAATAGATGATTATTGAAAAGGGAGCAGGGGTTTGGGTTTTGTTTGTTGTATTTTTTTTTTTTAAACACTGATTTCATAATGGTCAAACTGAAAAAGGCTTAGCTGGCTTGCTGCAAACAAAGGAAACAATTAATACTTGCTGTGTTTTTAAATTCCTCCATGACAAATACATGACACAATATAGTGTTTTCATGCGCTGCTTTTGTAGCACATTATATATACAATGGCCAGAATGTATGGAAACAAATAATGGAATATGGAAATAAAGTAAATGTATTTGTCCTGGTCTTATTTCAACAACACCTTCCCACCAGAATTCACAGCTAGAAGATGCCAGAAGATTGTTTGGATCTGATATGCACTGGAAGAAGTTTTTTCTGTTTATTTAAAATAAAGGCCAGCTTCCATATGGCTCCTGTTGCCCCTGCTCTTTGCCAAGGCTTTTCACTGTGGAAACATGACTGCAGCACATGAGCACTAATGCAAAGACAAGAGAGGAGTGCTCAGACGCACACGAGAAAATGACATGTCCCCCCCAAACACATTCCAGGGTCTTACTAGAAAAGAGAGGAGGAGGAGGAGCAGGAATTCCCATACCTTCCAATTGCCTGCAGAAAGGTTCTGGAGTGATCCTGCAGAGCCCTCCAGGGTGGCTGGGTTGGAGCTCTCTGCCAGGAGTGTCAGGTATGGCTTCACCACCGACGGGTGCCAGAGCATCTCCACCCCTTTAGGAGACTTGGAAAATCCTGGGATAGGGCCAACTCCATCCCACTGAGAAAGGAATACAGATTTGTAACCGGACAAAACCTCTGTATGTTCATTCAATGGAGGGTTGGTTTTGTCAAGCTACGTCCTCCCCCACCACGAGCCAAACCCCATCAGAGATATTTGCAGTACATGGAAAATACAAACCTGATCCTCCTGGGAAGTTTTTTTTTTCTTCTTCTTTTTTTTCCCCCAGCAGCTTGGCTCTGAGTCTTTGCTGGGTGACTCTTTTCCCAACAAGTCATCCAGTTCATTGATTCCCAGCAGCCGTGCCTGAGGCACCTCCAGTTCCAGGCGGTAGGAGAGGTTCCTCAAGGTGCACACACAATTCTCCACTGTCTGAACCAAACCAGAGAGATACCACGTCACCAGCTCTTCCTCACACAGACACAAACCAAACCAAACCAGCTCAGCAGAGGAGAGCACAAGTACTAAACTCTAATGCTGACCCTTAGACTGTGTTTTGGCTGCTTCTCTGGGAAAATGCAATCTCTCTCAAATCTGACAATATTTATAAGAGTGGTCTCTGCTATAGTGGCTTATTCTTTAATATTCTGAAACTGAAAAGCCTAAGAAGTTATTACTGTTTTATTAAGAAATGGGTACTGAAGCACTGCTGGAAACAAGAGGTGACCCTGTGTTACACAGCTGAGTTTGGCTGTGCCTCAGTAACCGGGGCTGGGAGTGATGCCAGTCGAGCTGAGGACATCACCACGCCCAGCTGAGCTACACAAAGCCCCG
The DNA here is from genome assembly GCF_029582105.1 of Oenanthe melanoleuca. Taxonomy (NCBI): domain Eukaryota; kingdom Metazoa; phylum Chordata; class Aves; order Passeriformes; family Muscicapidae; genus Oenanthe; species Oenanthe melanoleuca. Next base: position 36,795,057 of record NC_079341.1, on the reverse strand, counting down.
GGATCAGAGCCACAGGTTAAGATGAAGTATCTGTAGCTGAGACATGCCCACACCTTGCTGTCATAATCGGAGGTGTTCACGCAGGTGTGGATCACATAGAGCAGCGAATCCACCAGTCCTTCGCAGCACCTCATCTGCTTCCGCGCCTCCTCCCCAGCAGAGCTCAGGTTCCTGAAGGTTGGAATGACAAAGGAACGGTGTGAGCAAGGACAGACAGATAATCACTCATTAGACAGTTTGCAGAAGGTTCTCATGCAGCTGACTGGTAATTGGTTAGCAACTCTCAGTGACTGACTTGATAATTTTCATGTTTTTCTATTAGGAAAAAAGGACAATTGGAAAAGCTGTCTACATGATGGAACTCTGTAATTTATAGACTAAAACAATTCCTTTGTCTTTAAAATTACAATACAAGAAAGACCTGCTGGATAACATGATTACTCTTTAAAAGGGAGTATTCCAGAAGAGCAAATACCTCAGGCATCCTGTTGTATTGCGCAGAACGAGGGAAGTCTGAAATTTAATTTTATGATCGTCATCAAAGGAGGAGCTGTTCCATCCCGAGTGGGGCACTATCACAGTGTTTGTCAGCGTGGACAGAGCATCTCTAATGATTGTCATCTTCACGGCATCACACGAAGACAAGTTCCAGAGAACCCCTTAGAAGACATTTCCAGAGCAGCAAAGTCAGCAGAGGCTTGACAAACAAACATGAAGCAACACTGACAACTTATAAGACATTCTTAAAATATGTGATGTGATTCTAGAGCAGGCAGAAGGTGGAGATCCAGCATCCAAAAAGGAGGAAAGCAAGGTGAACAAAGTGACCTTTGGTTTGGTTTTTTTTTATCCAGTGATAAGAATGGCCTGCCCTGACATTCCTGCTACCTCACACCATATACTGGGGATGTCAGGCACTGAACAGCAGAGCTGAACATACAAGAGGGGATGTAAAAATCCTACAGAAACTTTCTTCCTGGAAACAACAGCCACAAGTCCAGAGCATGTCACATCCATCCATCAGCTGCATGGAACTGCTATCTATCTTTTATCCTTGGGCAGAAATCCCTAGTTACCTGCCCAGGAAAGTCTCCATACACATGACATTCTGGTACAGAAGTATGAAATCTGACAAAAATAACCAGTAGAACTGTGTATACAAATAATATGCTGAACACAGCATTGAATCTGCCTTCTCATCAGGAAACACAGCTTAAACACTTTTTCTGAAGAAGTCATCCTTTTGTATTGTATTTTGTATTTTTGATTGTAATTCAGACAAAATTCCATACACATTTAGATATAAATTATGCAAGATCTTATGTAAAACTGATGTCAAGAAAAGATAAAAAAAGCCTGCAATAAAACAAATGTTCAGAATCAATAAAGAAATACCTGCTGTGTGTGCTGGACACTCATATGAGGAAAAATCCACCCTCCATGGAGCTTTAGTGCAACTACCTCAGCATTCACCTCTCCCAAAGACTACACTCTGTGCTGATTTAACTGATCAAGTTAAGTGTCCAGAAAAACACATTGCATTATAACTCTCTGCTGCTTTCCCTTCCAGGCCTACCTGTCACCAGCTCCTTGACCTCAGCATCGACAGATTTCCTCAGCAGCCGCAGAAGGGCAGGGATCCCTCCCACGTTCTTCATGGCTATTTTGTTCTCATCAGTGGACTTGCCGTAAACGAGGTTCCTCAGTGCACCACAGGCATTCTTCTGAACTTCCAGGACTCTGTGATCCAGGAGATCCACCAGGTGCTTGATACCTCCTAGCCTACAGACCTGGAAAGTGGAGTGTCAGGACCATCAGCACCCACTATCTCACCCACCTCACTCCACGGATGTAAAAGGCTTTTGTTTTTATGAGAACAGTACTTCCAGTTCTACTTCCAGAAGAAACAGCTGCTGAACCTTACAGATCTGATTGCTACATGGGACTGAACCTCCCCCCATCCCACTGCAATGTCTGAGGGTCATTTTCAGACACTTGCTGTGTTCAGAGAATTGTTATTGCATCAGTTTGTTTTCCAGTTTCAAAAGTAATTTCCTACACCCCAGAATATATTTTTAGGGAATCTTGGAAATAAGATGTGATTATCACTGGTGTTTTTCACCAGATCATCAAAACCACCACCTGGTTTTCATCTCCCAGCAACAGTGAATTATGTTGGTCTATCTTCTCACAAAAGTTGCACCAACATTCTATTAACACAAATAAAATCTATACTGAAAGTAACATCTAGCACATACACATAGAATGCAAATGAAAAGGCAAATTAAATCAAATCAACAGCTCACAGCTGCTTTGCAAAAACAGCAGGTCTTCGAATGCAAAGTTTCAAGAAATTTCAATAATAATCTGAATGTTCACATGCCCCCACATCACAGTGACGTAAACTGCTTCCTCCATGTTTCCATGTTCCTCCATGTTTCTCTCCTCTCCTGTGCCTGACAGCTCACTCATTCCCTGTGATGCCTTAGAACACCTTGACAAAAACCAGTGAAAGTGCTCCAGAGCTCCTGACGGTTCCAGTCTCTAGTCACCAACAGGTTACACAAAGGCTCTGGCAAACCTACTTTGCAATTCTTTTGGATGGCACAACTTCAAGGTAAAGGATTTCCATAGGATTTCCATGCAGCTCTTATGACAGGAAAAATCTGAGTGTGTATAATTACACACTCAGATAATTACCCCCAGGCACTTCAATATTAGCATCCACCTGGTACGCAGGGGAGCACCAGAGGGTCACAAGTACTGTGTCATGATGAAAGCCAAGGCAAGAGGCCTAGTTCTCTTGGTAGCACTGCCAGGAGCAGACAAGCAGCACCCACCTCTGTTTTGACTTTGTTATCCCCGAAGCAGAGGTGCTGCAGATAGGCAGCAGCGTTGGCCTGCACTGACGGGAACTGGTGCTGCAGCATGTGAATGACCTCGGGCAGCTCTGGGTCCCGCCACGCAAACTCCCTGCAGGGACAGCACAGAGAGAGAGAGGGTTACTGACAGAGCATGCCATTCACTGACTGCAGCCAGCATCTCAGGGCTAAAGGAAAACCAGGTGCAAGGGTAACTGTGGGCCTCAGCACCTTTTAGTCCTCCAACTGGAAAAGGACACCATGCCCAATGTGCTTCAGTTGGCTTATGGACCACACAAACACAAGTAATCACCAACTCAAACACTTCAACCTACAAAAAATCTCCCAAAAGTTAAATATGTAATGCAAAAGCTATCCCCTCAACAGTGCTGCTTAGGGCCATCATTTGTACACAGCTTTTTTCTCTCAGTATCTAATGTTCTCCCTAGGCAGAAGCCAACAAAACCTGCACATCCTGAAGTGTCATTGTCAGGATCAGATACAGGATGTTTGCTTGATTTGAGTTATTCAGGGATTGTAAATTTAAAATAATTCAATAATATCTCTTTCATTAAACCACAGCGATTTTGTGCAGACCAATCCTGGAAATACCATGAAACACGCCCAGTTTGCAGATTTAGAAATACAGTCATTAATATTTGCTGGGCTATCTGCCTTCTGTAAAGAAGGACTGAAGGGGGATAAAGTAGTATCTTAAGTTTTCCCAGGCTCAAAAATCCAAGCAAACAAAAAACCAAAACAAACCCAAACCCAAACTCCCAAAACAAACAAACAATCAATCAAAAAAACCAACCAACCATCCCACCAAAAATCTCAAAAAAGACCCAAACACCAAAGTCAAAATAAACCAAAATAAGAGCAAAATTTGTTCCAAGAACAGTAGCTGGGAAGCTGTTCCAAGACTAATGCTGGCCTGGCCATTCAGGTCTCCCCAGGACTCAGAGTCCCATGAAGGGGAAGCTCAGGCCTGTGCCCACTTTGAACTGCTCAACAATTCAGAGGTTTATTTCTCCATACTAATGACAGGAAAACCCTATGGGTAACTGGATTTCTAGTAAAACAATCACTTTCACTCCCATTCCTAACAGCCCTCTCTGAGGCTGTGTAACATGCTCCCCTGCCACAGCCTGATGGGCACACCATAAACTGGAACAGACTGAATGTAAGGTAAAAACTATTCCTCTGTAAGACTGCAAACTAAGAAGGTGCATCAGCAGTGACAACTGAGTCAGAGTTTCTTTAAAGTTCCCTGTTATGAATGGGAAGCATCCCTGCTATAAGTGACTCTTCTTGCCACCATACCAGAGCAGGCAGCCTCCAAGATTTACTACCTAGAGCTAAGATTGTGCTATTAACATAATTTGGATGAATGCACCACTCAGTTAAATTAAATGAATTAATTCTCTCTATATCTATTAAAAAGAAATTAAATATATCAATTTCCACTAATGAATAGAACAACAAAAGCCATGAAAGGAGGTTTTCATTGCTGAGATGACAGGACTGGCCCAGAGCAGACACCTGCCTGGTGCTATGAGCCTGCTGTAGAGAAGAGCAGGAGAAACTCCAGTCTCACCATCTCTGCTTGAGGTTTCCTTGGTGCTCAGCATGACCCCAGAAGAGCCCTCGAGGCACAGCTGAGCCCAGGATGGGCTGGTTCCTCAGTGAGCCAGCAATCTGAGGAGGGACTGGTATTCCTACCAATTCCAAATCCACACTAAACATACACATAAATCCTTCCAAGCTGTGCACAGCCTGGGCTTTGACAGTCCCAGGTTAAATACAAGTTTTAGTGCACAGTGTCCAGAGTAAATGACAATGACAATACTACACTGTCTCAGGCTCACACTGTGTACAGACATTACACCATCAAACCAGGAATTATTGCAGAAATGAGTGTGCTCACTTTCAAAATGGCACATTTATTTATTTTGAAATTTAAGCAGACTGTTCGTAAAAATTCATTCAAATAAATTAGGTCTGTACTTCTGAATCTTCAAGCCCCAATTCTCATTCATATAGAGAGAAATCTCACTGCAGTGTCAGAGGTTACTAAAAATATTTGCAATAATGCAGTCAAATCTCATCAGAGTTGTGTCTCCTGTAATAACTTCTCCATAAAAACACACATGAAAGAAAAATGTAATAATAGAATGCGTAACAGCTGCTTTTCCTTACTGCAAGCAGAAATCTGTGTTTACCATTTTGGCATTAAAGGCAGAGAGGTGACTGTTTAAAGGAGGGCTGACTGCACGTGCTGCAACAGCCTGGCCGGTACACCACAGCCTGTCCTACCCCGTCCTGTCCTGCCCTGCCCTGCCCGCACACACTGCCCTGCCCACAAACCCTGCCCTGCTGTGCCCCACCCTTCCCTTCCCCGCCCAGGCCGGCCCAGCCCTGCCTTGTCCGCCCCTGCCTTGCCCAGCCCAGCCCTTGCCTGGGGTCCTTGTGGATGCTGTCGATGGACGGGGAGCGCGTGGTGCCGCCGTCGGGCGCGGGCTGCAGGCGGCCGTAGGCGGGCTCGGGCAGCCGGAACGGCACCGCCCGCAGCGGCTCGGCCAGCGCGGCCGCCGGCAGCCCGTAGGTGTTTCTTTGGTACGTGAGGGTGCTGCGCTGGCTGGAGGATCGCTGCAGGTTACCCATGCCTAGGATAAAACAGCGTCAGAAACAACCGCGTATCGAGTGCCTGCTGAAGAGAATGGGCAGCACCTCCTCAACAGGGCCAACTGCAACCAGCAGTTTTGGAATGTGTATTGTGCTCCACGTTGGAAGCTGGTGTCAGATTTCGTGGAGCGATTCCTCAGTGTCCCAAGGAAACAGAGGTTAGTTACAGAATGAAAGGTGTGGTGGGATCCGACTTGCGCCTCAGCTTCCCTCAACAAGTATTTAAAGTAGGAAATGCATCCCATGCCAATAAACAGAAATCACACTGTTTTCAAAGTTCCTAATATCAATTCACCAACTCTACCAAAATGGAAAAACAAGTAAACAAAAATTCAAAAAATTCATACAGTTTATATGATAATTTCCTTTTCCTAACTACACTTACTCTTTCCCTTACAAAAAGTAACAGGTGGATCATTGCAAAGATGAAGCTGAGCAGTTCAGGAACAAGAACATGCATCTTCCTATTTGAACAGAGCTGTTGTGGTAGCTCTTGCTCTTCCAAGGTAACTGGTATTAAGTAGATGAGTAAACAAAGAATTCCAGTTTCTAGTTATATTTCTTCATTGGCACATCCTGACAAACTCCATTCATTCTAGGTTGTGAAAGGCAGAACTGCAAAAACTGGTGCCTCCTTCAGCACTCTGTTCTCTTGGTATTGCAGTTACATTAGCAAACATTAAAAAGGCATTTTCAAGTGTGTGAAAACATGACATGTGAATCGGACAGCTCTCTACAAATACTTCAAGACAGTTACTTAACTAAATCACTCTTGTATTTTAAGAGTTTTTGGAAACCAGTATACAAATTATTAATTAATCTTAACATCCTGCATTGCAACATGCATCACATTTCTCTCTAGAGAAATGAATCCTAATAGGAATCTAATGCCTACACTCTTCATTATGCATGAGTGGCACTTTCATGAGATACTAAAGGAATATTTCGGTTTCAATAGACAATCCTCAGCTGTAGCATTTACCATTATGCTCTGTTGAGAAGTTGGGTAAAACAGTATTTTTACTGTGAAAGATGCCATAGGTAATTTTAGTGGCAAGCTCTCATTTTACTGTATTGATGAATGAAAACATCCCACGAACCAACTCAATTCACAAGAGAGTGATACACAGAGAATGCAAGAGAGGAAACAATAAATTCTGAGCGTCATGAATACACTTATCTGGGATGTAGCCGTGCATGTGCTATCAAACAGAAACACCCTGACCCCAGGCTGACAGTGACGTATGGCCCCAAGCACTCCCCGAAAACATCACAAGAGCCTTTTAACTCCTGCAGGTTATTTTAACCCCTGTAGCCCCCCCAGCCCCGCAGCTCACGCACCACAAACATCACAGGAGCCTTTTAACTCCTGCAGGTTGTTTTAACCCGTCACCCCCCCGCCCCGTCACGCACCAGAGCCGCTGCGGAAGAGCGCGGCCTGTGAGCCGTGGAGCAGCTCCACGCCATGGGTGGGGCTGCGGTACAGGGGGCTGTAGAAGGTCCTGCCCTCGTAGATGGGGGTGATGTGCAGCTCCGGGGACACGGCCGAGCGCAGCTCCGGGCCCAGCTGGCTGTGCTGGCTGGCGTACGAGCTCCGCAGGCCTGCAGCAAGCACAGGGACAGGGACGTTGAGCCTCTGCTCCTCCCGCAGGAAAGCTGCTGCTAAACCCACCACTTACAGACACTTACCCAGCACTTCTCTTCCATTATTAAATGGCCCATACTGAAAGGCTCAATGACAAAGAAGCATTTCCTTGACCAAAAGTTTTGACCATACACTGACAAGTTGAAATTTTGAGACTTAATTTTTTTGGTATCATTTACAGTCTAAAGCACAGAGAATAAAAGCTGAGTCAGCACGTGTGGTGCCCAGATTCAGCAATGACAGGGTAAGTATAGACCTGACAGAAGTCCTGTCATGGCAGAGGGCACAGCCCAAAGGGGTTATAACCCTGAAACTGAAACAATCTGTAGCAGTAAGAGCAAAAATCTGTTTGATAGTGGCAGCAGAAATATATGGAGAAATATATGGAGAAAAATCTTTATAAAGGTTTAAATACCCCATGATGTGAGTATATATAAACAGCTATGCTGCAGCTGGATGAGGTTTTTTCACCTTGCTATGTATTTAATATTTCATATAAAATGCAAACAACTTTGTTGACTTCGGCATTACCACTGCAGGTACTTAAAGCTCTGGCAGTTATCAAAGCAGCAGAATATGTGAAATGAGCTATCTCTAAGGAAACGAATCTACAGGTGGTGTCAACAGAAGGACTTGAGCTGGCAAAGAGGGCAGCAGGGCCTTTCCCATCAAACTCATTCCCAACCCCTTATCTAACTGGTACATTATTCAGTCCTGCAAACAGAGGTGAGGGAGACACATTTTATCTTTTGCTGAGGAATGAGAGCATTTTGGAGTTTGCTGCACTGTAACAGTTCAAAAGAAAAACCAGAAATTGCCATCTGTTCCTTGGCACATGATCTAACTGGAAAACCACCTTGTTTCTGCTCATTCAGATGAAGGTCAGAACAAAATCAGTAACACAAAAAACTTAAAATGTAAAGTAACTGTATGCTAAGAAGAACTGCCTCTCAGATGAATAGATTCTACCTTTCAGGGCTCTATTTTAAGGTAGTATTAAAATGATTACCCTATATTAACTAGAAATATTAGTGGGAAAAACCCCCTAATATTCAGTGGCAATAAGTCATATACTTTAAGAAAGAACTTGACATAAAATTAGTTCCAGGCTAGTATGTTTTACTTTGTGTTTAGCCTGCACATACATTTAAATGTGCTTTATCCCTGAAAATGTTGACATACCTCTGTAAGACCTAGAATTTAATTTAGTAACTAAATCACAGAATTTAACTCAATGCATGGGCAGCAATCAGTAATCATACAGCCAGTATTCACGAGGAACTCGTGATTGACACAGAGTGTTTGACATCAGCATTTAGAACTGACCTGATGCTGCCACTGCAATTGTGCCCAGTGGCACAATGTCCCATGTACAACACCAGGGCTGCATTGGGGTTTGTGGCTGCATTCTGGGGTTTGTGGCTGCATTCAGGGTTTGTGGCTGCATTCTGGGGTTTGTGACTGCATTCAGGGTTTGTGGCTGCATTCTGGGGTTTGTGGCTGCATTCAGGGTTTGTGGCTGCATTCTGGGGTTTGTGGCTGCATTCTGGGGTTTGTGGCTGCATTCAGGGTTTGTGGCTGCATTCTGGGGTTTGTGGCTGCATTCAGGGTTTGTGGCTGCATTGGGGTTTGTGGCTGCATTCTGGGGTTTGTGGCTGCATTCTGGGGTTTGTGGCTGCATTGGGGTTTGTGGCTGCATTCTGGGGTTTGTCCAGCTGTGGTCTCTGCTGTGCCTGTTCCTCACCTGTGAGGCTGTCTGGCCGTGGGGGGACCATCCTCTCATAGATCTCGTACTGCTGGCCATACTGCTCCATGTCATGCACTGTCCTCTGCAGCGTGGAGCCCAAGTGCTGTGGGACCGCCGTCATGCCAGAGCGCTTGGGGGAAGAGGATCCCAGCTGGGTTTGGGCCGGAGAGCCCACTCTGGCCTGCAGGTCGGCGAGGGCGAGAGGAGAGCCCAGCCTGGCACTGCCGAGGAGCGGGCCGGCAGGCGGGCCGGGCGGGCGGGCGCTGAGCGAGCCCCCGCGGCGCACGGCCGAGGGGGAGGCGGGCCGGGCGGCGCAGGGCGGCAGCGTGCTGCTCGAGTAGTGTGCGGGCAGCGCCCGCGGCTCGGCCGCGCCCGGAGAGCCGAAGCCGCTGCCCAGGGACGCCCGCAGGGAGCCCCGCGACGGGGACACGCCGCTGGCCGCCGCCAGCGAGGGGGACGCGGCGCGGGAGGGCACCGAGCTCACCCGCCGCATGGCGCGGCTCGGAGCGCTGCCCGCCGCCGGCTGCGGAAAGAAAAACAGACAGCAGCTTTATCCCTTGGGTCACACCGCGGATACTTTCCTGTAGGATGGAGAAGTCAGCAGGAAATGCACACAATGGTATATGCAGGCAGCTGGAGTGTAGCTTTTACCCCAAACCTAATCCCCTCAGGTTTTCCTGTAACTTTTTTCTAACCAGTACTTCTCAGTATATAAAATGACAATTTAACATTAAAAAAACTCCTGCTGCTCATTCTCATCTGGCTTGATATGTTAATCTTCACCTATGCTTTCCTTCCTCACTACTCAACCACTCTGGAAACTCAGGAACAGTAACACAAAGAGTTCTGGATTAATCCAGAAAGAGTCTAGCAATTGCTGTCATTCCATTCACTGAAAAAGAAGGGAAAAGCTAGAAACCATAGAACGTACAAGAACACAAGTAGCATCTTCCTTTGAGAACTATGCTTACACACAGGCCAACTGTTGGGAAGGTGTTCCCCTATTCCACAATGAATTCTGAGTGAGTGATACTTTCCTGATATGATAATAGCAGTGCACTGTGCAGTCAGGAGTGCTACTTCACTTCAGCTCCTGAATGATCCCAGCAAACACGTCTCAGCCATTCCCACTTTGTGCCCAGTGAAGTGCCAAAGCCAAGCTGATTTGGTAACACTAACCCAGCCACCCAAAGGGGCCCAGCCCTGCAGCTGCTGTCCTGAGCCCACAGGCCTTGGCAGCCCCAGGGCCATGCCCTCTCACAGTACCTGGGCTGACGTCTGCCCCTCGGCGCGCGAGCTCCTCACCACGTGGCTGCTGGGGGCTCCACCAAGGGAGTGCTGCTGTCTGAGCTCTGGCTTGTTCAAGTTTTGGCTGTTATGGAAACTGCTTATTTCCTGGTAACCACTGTCAGAATAAGAATTCATTTGTGTTGAACTTCTTGAGTTACCTACAGACCCTGTAGATATGAAACCAGCATAAGAATAAAATCATCAAACAAATTCACCAAATATTATAGAACTTTTTGTTGCATTCATAACTGCATTACATTTTTATACTGTCAATACAGAAATATATTCTAATATTTAAAATGCACACAACAGACCCTCACTTTCATGGAGAGATGTCTGCTCTGGTGAGTAGAGAGTCCCTTGCTCTGCTTCTGTCCTAATATCATAGGCATTGGTGTGAACACCTTCCGACACCTGGGGCTTGCTTACACTGGTGGGTGCAGGATCTGAAAGAATAAATTATTTAGATAAATCCAGTGTTTCATATGCAAGTTTCCTGCAAACTCAATAATGATCATTATCTCACACATACTAATGAAGGACTTAGAAAAAGCAGAATAAGCTTACTGGCACACAGGTATCACCTCACAAACACAACAAATAGAATGTTAATATAAATCTCTGAGAATTTTGTTATCTGAAAGTTTTGATGTATCTCTACAATTCTAATTTTTCAAATATATGTTCCAAACTATTTTAATGAAAAGTTAATTGATCACCTAGCATATTCTGAAGAATAGAAACATTGTGCAACTGTGCTGCAGTGCCCAGTGGACAGCTACCCTTGTCTTTAGGGGCTGTAATCAACACCTCCAGACGTAAAAGGCTGAGCTGAATTTCATTCCTGTGTCCTGAACAGCAGTTGCTGCAAGTTTCTATACTCTTTTTTTTACTTAGTAAACTACTTTCCAAATATTTGCCTCTTAAGCTAACTTCAGTTCCAAGAATATCAGCTTAACTGTACAGACAAATGACAGTATTGTAAAGAAAGGCAAAGGAGGCACAGTAATGCTCTTATGAAGAAAGGAAAAAGTTAAGAGTGTGAAAAAAAGGACAAAGATGAGGATACTGAATCAACATTATTTCCACAGAAATATGAAGCATTCAGTTATGATGCCATGCAGGCAGCAGAGATGCAGGACAGAACCACAAAGGGTTTAGATCAGAAAAGCCCTGAGAGCACTGAGCCCAGCTGCTCCCCCAGCACAAGGCCACCCCTGACCCACGACCCCAGAGTGGCACATCCACAGAGCCTTCAAACCCCTCCGGGGATGGGCACTCCGCCCTGTCCTCGGCAGCTGTGCCAGGGCTGGACACCCCTCCAGGGAGAATTTTCCCTCCTCTCCAGGCCAAACCTCCCTGAGACAGCAGAGCAGGCAGTGGGGGTCATGTTTAAAGGGAACACCTGAAATGTAAATCCTTGCTGCAGAAATCTATGAGTGAGCCTGCAGCAAAGCCAAAGGGAACGTGCCAAGGAGCAGCAGCCCAGGCACAGCACTGCCCAGTGCCAGGAGCTGGGGGCTCTGGGCAGTGCTGCTGCTGCACACAAACACTCTGCCCTTTACCAGCAGCTGGGCACTGAATGCTGGTGTCTCACTGCCTGCAGGAGGAGCCATAATGGGACACACACTAAAAATGTTATTCAGCAATTGCTATCATGAAGAATGCTTGAACACTAGTCAGATTTTTTAAAAATCAATAAATCTTAGAAATCCTAGGCAGTCAGCAGTTATTTACCAGCAGTACATTCTCAGGTCAAAACTAGCTTGTAAAATTTGACACTAGTTAATTTATTAGAATAGGAGTATTATGTCCAAATTTAATTGAGATTTAATAAGAAGTGTTACTACACTTCTATTAGTTGAATTGTCAGTATGCCTAGAAATAATCCAGCGAACCAAGACTGCAGGAACTCACTTCACAGCCTGTTACACCAGCCCAACAGCAGATGGGAACAGCCACCAGTGGGTGTTCCATGTTCTTCAGAATAAACACTTGGAGGACTTGGACATTTACATTAGGATTACATCCAACTTCAATACTTTAATCTTCAGTCTTTTTGTTTATCTCATACAAGGTCCTATTATCTCAGTTACTGGCTATTACCTGATACTAAATCAATGTCAAACTGACAATCAGTTTGGGAGAGACACAGGAGGAATAAGGTCCAATTGTGCTGTTCAGTGCAGATGTTCCCAGGACAGAGCTCTGAGCCCAGCCCTGCTCCCATCACACACTGCTCACCAGCCAAAGCCTTCAGAGGGCTAAAAAATACAGATTGTTTAGGCTGTGTAACAAAGGCAAGAATGCACAATGAAATGAATTGTCTTTCTATCTGACTCCACTACCATAAAACAGGAGGAGTGCCCTGAATAAAATAATAGCCTTCTTATAAATGGCTGATCTAATATTCTATTTATAAGCATCTGCAAAACAACATCACTTTATATTTCTGTGAAAAATTCTGTATAATTCTACTGATGCAGAAAGCAATTACAGCTACAGTCACATCTAATCATTCACTGATGCTTTTGAAATAAACCACCACCTACAGTCACAGAAAAAGTGATTTAAGGCAGTGGTTTTATCCATCTTTAACTTCAGTATTTTCAGATTATAGTTCATAAAGCAGCATCTAGTGGCACTTCTACAAAACAAAGATCCATGGTGAACTGGGGAATAAAACCTACAATCAAGCCACATTCACATCATAATGTAAACAGGAAATGAAATGTAGATTGGGAAATTTTAAGCAAGAGATAGGTTTTTTTTGTTTCCAACGTGCCCACTTCTGAGCCATTACTTCAGGAAAGGCTACTCTGAATACAAAAATGTGTGAAATACACATCTAGGCTTGCATCAACACATTGAGCATTGAAACAGAAATAGAATTTTGGCCATATGTCAAGTGACTGCTTAGCAGGGATATGCACATGAGATTTCTAAAGAAAAATACAAATGTGAGAATTAAAGGACAAAATAAAAACATAAGCAGGAAGAAAGAAAGAAGGAAAGAAGGAAAGAAAAGAAGGAAAGAAGGAAAGGAAGGAAGGAAGGAAGGAAGGAAGGAAGGAAGGAAGGAAGGAAGGAAGGAAGGAAGGAAGGAAGGAAGGAAGGAAGGAAGGAAGGAAGGAAGGAAAGAAAGAAAGAAAGAAAGAAAGAAAGAAAGAAAGAAAGAAAGAAAGAAAGAAAGAAAGAAAGAAAGAAAGAGGAAGAAACTAATTAAAGGTCAAGGAGAAAAGTGAGTAAGTTACAGGAAAATCAGAAGAGAAAATAAGGCAATGAAATGCAACTGGCTGAAATAAATAAGTAAAACAACACCTGAGGGCTCTCGGAAGGAATCTCTACCAGTTGTGAAATATCATTGGGACATTACAGAACAAGGGGAAACAATGTGATTTTAAAAATCCCCAGCAAACAAAATCCACAAAACCAACACGCACATTGAAAAAATATGTAAGACTTGATTCCCAACTACCTGCAAAAAGAAATTCGATTTCTATTTAAGACCACTGCTGAAAGAATACTTGAAAAGCACCACCATGAGCAGCAAAAGCTAAATGGCAGTACAAGCAGGCTGTTGAGAATGTTAGCTCTAAAATATAGGAAAAAAGCTAACATGTGCCTCACCTCAGCTGCAGCAACAGACACCAGGAAAACACAATCATGCACAAGTTTAATCTCCAAATAAAACAAAAGCCAGGAATGGCACACAAATCATGGCAGTTATGGTAATTATGGATATGCCTGATTGAACTGGCAGCAGCAGGGTCCCTGTGCAGGAGGCACAGCTCCCAGCACAGTCCCACCCTGTCAGTGGGACAGGAAGGCTCTGCAGAACAGGCTCACACAGCGCTCACCCTGCATGGGGCTGCACTGGGAATATACTGGGAATATACTGGGACTGCACTGGGAATATACTGTGACTGCACTGGGAATATACTGGGAATATACTGGGACTGCACTGGGAATATACTGGGAATATACTGGGACTGCACTGGGAATATACTGGGAATATACTGGGACTGAACTGGGCCTGCACTGGGACTATACTGGGCCAGCACACCAAGAGCACAGCCCCAGCACGAGAAGGGACTGGCTGCAGCCCTGCCTGTGGCTCCTGCCCTGCCCCAGCACTCCAGGGCCCAGGGGGCTCTGCAGGGCCAAACACAAACAGCCACTGATGCTCACAGCAGCCACAGCTCTGTGCTCTGGCCTGCCAGGGCAGGAGGGATTCCCACAACACCAGGGAATGCCCCCTTGAGGATACAGCCCTACCCTCTCCCCCAGTCCAACAGGAGCAGGTGTAGCAGCACTAGGAAAATGCTGCTTTTGGAAAGAAAGCTCACATTATCCCGAGCTACAAAAGTAGAAAAAACACTCTCAGAAAAACTTTCACTTATGAGAGATTTTCTCAGTTAAGTAAAAACATCTGTAAAAAGAAAAAAACCAAAAACAAACAAAAAAACAGCAAACAGTTTTCAACCTTAAAAGACACATTTTTTTTTTTTTTTTTATGTTCCTTATCCTTACCTGCCGGGGGAAGACTCACAAGTAAATTTTAGTTAATTGCAAGGAAGACCCAATACATGACAAGCCTTGTGTTACAGTCACAAGTCACACAGAAATGCAAAGGCACATAATGATACAAGAAAAGTACTTGCAACTACCTGTAAACTCGAGCATCTTCTACAGTCACACAGGGAACACACATGTCCCACGGGTGACTAAGAAAACATGAATTCATACTTTAGAAATGACTCTTGGAAAAGATATGAAGCACTGCTGTAAATGTTCTGTTTGTGTCAAAACAAGCAATGAATGCCAAGAAAATAAATCTACTCGGGCTTAAAGCAAATTGTACATAAATGATAATACCTGAGGATCTCCAAGGAAATGACTTCTCAGTAGAGCTGCAGAAAGAAATAAAAAAAAAATCACATAAATGAACCATGTGGTTAGTATGGACTTTTAATTGTATTTTTAACTAATCATAGAAAACTTCACAACCCCCCCCAGCAGATAAAACTTCACTAGTCCATGTAAAAACCACTCTGCAGAGCTTTAGACCTGACAACCAAAGCACTGGTTATGGAGTTCCACTTTCTATTAGTCACTGGGAATTGCTCATTGTAACTTCATGCACATCACAGCACCTGGCAGCACAAGCTGTCTGCAACAGGACAGGGGAGAGCACAGCTCATGGCACACAGCTCCTGCTGAGGGGGCTGTGCTGCCAGGGCCACCACAGCAGCTGGGCCACCAGGGTCACCTGTGTGCCACCAGCACAGCCAGATGTGTGCCACCAGCACAGAGAGCTGTGTGTCACCAGCACAGAGAGCTGTGTGTCACCAGCACAGAGAGCTGGGTGCCACCAGCACAGCCAGATGTGTGCCACCAGCACAGAGAGCTGGGTGCCACCAGCACAGCCAGATGTGTGTCACCAGCACAGCCAGATGTGTGCCACCAGCACAGAGAGCTGTGTGTCACCAGCACAGAGAGCTGTGTGCCACCAGCACAGAGAGCTGTGTGCCACCAGCACAGAGAGCTGTGTGTCACCAGCACAGCCAGATGTGTGTCACCAGCACAGAGAGCTGTGTGTCACCAGCACAGAGAGCTGTGTGCCACCAGCACAGAGAGCTGTGTGTCACCAGCACAGCCAGATGTGTGCCACCAGCACAGAGAGCTGTGTGTCACCAGCACAGCCAGATGTGTGTCACCAGCACAGCCAGATGTGTGCCACCAGCACAGAGAGCTGGGTGCCACCAGCACAGCCAGATGTGTGTCACCAGCACAGCCAGATGTGTGTCACCAGCACAGAGAGCTGTGTGTCACCAGCACAGCCAGATGTGTGTCACCAGCACAGCCAGATGTGTGCCACCAGCACAGAGAGCTGTGTGTCACCAGCACAATCAGATGTGTGTCACCAGCACAGAGAGCTGTGTGTCACCAGCACAGAGAGCTGTGTGTCACCAGCACAGCCAGATGTATGTCACCAGCACAGAGAGCTGGGTGCCACCAGCACAGCCAGATGTGTGTCACCAGCACAGCCAGATGTGTGCCACCAGCACAGAGAGCTGTGTGTCACCAGCACAGCCAGATGTGTGTCACCAGCACAGAGAGCTGGGTGCCACCAGCACAGCCAGATGTGTGTCACCAGCACAGAGAGCTGGGTGCCACCAGCACAGCCAGCTGGGTGCCTCCAGCACAGCCACCTGCGTGCCACCAGCACAGAGACCTGGGTGCCTCCAGCACAGCCACCTGCGTGCCACCAGCACACCCAGCTGGGTGCCTCCAGCACCAAACTGTGTCCAGCAGCAGCAGGGACTGCTCATGGCACAGCCCAGCAAAGGAGCTCAGGGAATCACACTCGAGAGCACCTGGCTTCTACAAGTAAAGCAGATCAAAATGCACAGGTCTCTTTCTGATCATTTTTTCCCCACTGTTTTTTCAGTTTCCAGTTTTCCAGAGAGAACTCTGATCCTCTGAACAGAGCAAGTCAACCCAGCTGACACACAGCTCCAGCTCTGCGTGAGCAGTGACAGATGTCACACTGTCCAGGTTAGCCAGGTGCCTCCAGAGCCAGCTGCTGCACAGACCAAGCAGGGCTCTGACATCAGAGCAGAACCAACCTTCTCCTGCCTTTTTCCAATACTGATCCTTTATCAAACTACCTGCACCCTTCTGTCCTTGCTCTGAGCCATGTGCTTTCCTGTGCTCACAGCAGCACTGATGCACGACCAACTTTGCAAACAAATGCAGAATTCATCCATGTGTTATTAGCATTCGATACTCTAAATGTTTCTATGGGAAAATGCATCTCCTCACTCTAAATATAAAATATCAAACTTTGAATAATACATCAGTTTTTGCAGTGATTATAAGCTGCTGTTTTCCGAACAAAAAACTCTTTAAAGGAAAACAGGCAAGTCCCTCAGATTTGATTGTGTCTAAATATCAACATGGGACTGTGATTTTGGGTAAGATGCAGCAATTCCTAAAAGACTGTCAATTTTACTTCTTTCTACCACAGCTACTGATTACAAAAACAAGCTCAGCAACATGAACAGCACGAGATACTTATTTTCTCAAATGAAAAAAACCATTTAGGAGCCCTCTTGGAAACAAAATATTTGTATAAAAAGTGCTATAGATACATGTTAGCACAAACTGATCTAGAGTTACAACGAGACTTCAAGTAAAAGGAAAATTCCAAGGCAGACTTCAGGTGTCCCAAAGTTAACTCTAGTCCCAGAATTCTCACCTGAATACCAAGTTTTCCACTCTTGCTCTTTTGCCCTGTTCTTCAGACTTGTTGGAAACTCAGTTCCTTGCACTGAGGCACTGGCAGCACACACTGAGCACACACAAAACCTTTATGGTCACACACACAAGGCTGTAACCCAGAGCACACCCTGCCCAACACACCTGACTGACCCCCTGAGCCTCCTTTGCAGGTGCAGGGGGAATGAAACAGTCTGCTCTGGCCATGGGCCACAGGCAGAAAGCTGCTCCATCAGCTCCATCATCAGTGATTTGGGAACAGCTCCAGCACACATCACCTACTGCAACCATCACCTGCTTTGGTCAGGGCAGTGTTTAGGGGCCAGCAGATCTTCCAGCCTCAGTGGCAAGCCCAGAGCATTTCAGAGCTTGCCAGCCCCTGTGCTGACACTGCAGTGCCCAGCTGCTGCTGGAATTCACCACGATGCTGCCTCCTCCCAGCAGAGCATGAACACTTCCAAAGAGAGCCCACACTGGCACACTGCACTCTGGAAAATGTTAATTTACCCCTCTACCATCCTTGAAAAAGAATTAGGTTAGTAGAGTAGACATGCAGAAATATCCCTCCATCAGAAATACCATAACAGCTTGGTATGATGTACAGTTTTCAATTAGAGAAGACAGAGACAAACATGACAGTAACACAAATATTTGGTAACTGGAAATGGAGCATGCATACAAACTGTGCTGAAATCCATTTATGCCTCTCTTTTTTAGTTTTTCTACCCTTCTGATTTTTGTTCTCATATTTTTAAGGATCTGGATTGCTTTCTTTGGGGCCTTTTTTGTTTGAGGTTTCGATTAATTTGATTTTTTATTGTTTGTTTGTTTGTTGGTTTTGTCCCTTTCTTAATTTAACATCTTTTCCTTGCCATTTTACTGCTTTAGTTCAAAGCTATCTTAGATACAAAATTGAACCAGCTGCCAATCTGGAAAAAAAAATAAAAGAAAATAAAAGGAAATAAATGGAAAAGGTTTTGCATTGAATCATTTAGAGACAAAACACACTAAGAGTGACCAGTACTGCTTTACATTGTCACGTGGCAGCTCCCAAACACTGTCCAGGTTTGAATTGCAGGTTGGAGCAGGGGCTGGCATCCCTGTCAGTGACAGGGCTGGTGAGGGCCCAGCCAGCCTCAGGCAGCAGCTGTGCCCAGCCCAGCAAACCCTCAGGAGCAGCACTCACACCTGGGGAAACATTGGCACATTTCTGACTGCCTTAAGCAGCTGCTGTCTTCTTCAAATGCTGCAAACACAATTATGATCTCCAGTTCCTAGACTGGACAAGTCAATTCCCAGTGTGCCTTTTGCAGGTGTTGCATGCCATGAAACAGTTTAAGGCTCTTATCTCTCCAAATACTCCATGAGGTGAAAAGTATTCCTGATTTAAACAGCGCCACTGGGGAGAAAAGCAGTGATTTCCATTGCCTGCCTTCCTGCTTGGCTATACTGCTGCTGTCATCAAAAAAGGCAACAGATGAAAAAATGAAGTACTATTTATTAAATATTTATCAAATGGTGAAAAGCTGTCAAGAGCCACAAACAGAATTCTATTAAGCTGCAGGTGCTCCACAGACACCCTGCAGCACCTGCCCCTGGTGAGGCAGCACTGCAAGGGCAGCAGGCACAGAGCTGCCAGCCACACTGCACAGCCCACAGCCCCAGCAGGGGCTGCTCCTCCTGCCTCAGCATCTGCAGCAACAACACTCACAGCTGCAGCAGGACATGGAAAACCTGGTGTAACCTTGAATTCTTAGTGTAGGGGGATTTCAATCAAGTGCCATGGACTAAACTCCATAAACTTGTATTACACCTTGCAAGCAACTGGAAACCTGGAAAATCAGTATTTTGCTTTTCCTGGTGAGACAGGTAAGCAGATATTTTCACAAATATTTTAAGTAAATGAGGAAATTTCCAGTCTTCAACTTTTCTAACAGCTCTCTTTTTGATTTCACCAATACAACTGATTCTTCTACTCACTCTGCCAGACCAGGAACCTAAGCAATCCTATGCTGCCCCCAAACCAATTAACCAGCACTGCCACCAAAACCAGGTGGTCCTGGCCTTGCTGGCTGTTTCCAGGTGACCCAGGAAACCATTAATTCTCTGGATGTGAATTCAGAAAATGTCTGGAACACACTGTGATCATTAGAGGCCTCCTGAAACTGTCCCATAACTCTTTACAGCAAATCTGCATTTTTTAACCCTTCAGATATTAATAGAGATAAATAGCTATCAGTGAAAATACATGTATAGAGGACATAAGCACCACTAAAAAGCCTTTAACTCATGGGACAAATGAGAGGAAAGTTGTCAGGACCTGTACCTTGTGCTGGCGATACTTGGTGACTCTGCTCCAAGCCTACATCTCTCTAGCTGATTAGCCACAATCTGCCTTTCCACTTCCAGTTCTCTGGTAAGTCTTTGAAATTGAAGCTCCTGAAATTTCAAAATAAAAAGAAAAGCATTCTTGATGTTAAAAATTGGATGTGGATTAACTCTGAAACAATCACTGATTCATCACAGTTGTGTTTTGTGGTTTTACTCTTCTTTAGGGGAATAAAATATAAAGGTGGAAATTTAATGGTTCTTTAAGCCAGTGATTCATGCAAATATTGATTTATCACCTGTTACAGAAAGAAAAACATGTTTAAGCATTTTTGGGCTTCATTTCTCCTGCAATTAAAATCTTTGTGTCTTCTTACATTACCACAGTCTAACAAAATCACACATAGTAATTAAAGTCAGTCATACAGTCATTATAGTCAGTGCCTATAAAGTCAGTCTTCAGTTTAATCCATAAACAAGTAAACTGGAAAATACAATATCCCAACCCTTCCAATCACAAACCTCCAAATTCTAAGCTATCCTACATTCTGACTGTAGTTGGAAACCTTAAGATTTATGACTTCAAAGCAGCTGAGTGTAGAGATGAGCAATTTCACCTTTCCTGAGTCCAGCCTCTTTTACATTTCTTGGTCAAGGGTACGAAACCTCTTCAGCCTTTGTAAGGTGCTTTTGGAACAGGGAAATACCAGTGCTGCACAGGATGGGTGTCAGTGAAACCTGGAACCATTTTCCATAGCACTCTGAGAGCCAGACTGTGTCACATCAAAGGATATTGGGATGGTTTTGTCCCCAGTTAGCTCTTATTGACGAGAGAAAAGAGTAATATTGAACAATTGCAGTATTTTTTCAAACTGATACTGTAAGGCCTCTGAAGTTTAGGCAAACCATATAAAAATAGATGAACACCAATATTTAGTAATCAGAGGAAGCACCAAGCAAGCCTTACATAGAGGTCAAGTGCAACCCAGAGCACTGCTGTGACAGCCCAATGACTGATGAGGTTTGTCCTGTGTGCTGTATGTGAGCCAGGGCTCTCAGCTCTGCAGGTGCTCCCCAGCCCAGGAATGGGCAGAACCTCCCCAGGGCTCTCAGCTCTGCAGGTGCTCCCCAGCCCAGGAATGGGCAGAACCTCCCCAGGGCTCTCAGCTCTGCAGGTGCTCCCACAGCCCAGGAATGGGGCAGAACCTCCCCAGGGCTCTCAGCTCTGCAGGTGCTCCCCAGCCCAGGAATGGGCAGAACCTCCCCAGGGCTCTCAGCTCTGCAGGTGCTCCCCAGCCCAGGAATGGGGTAGAACCTCCCCAGGGCTCTCAGCTCTGCAGGTGCTCCCCAGCCCAGGAATGGGCAGAACCTCCCCAGGGCTCTCAGCTCTGCAGGTGCTCCCCAGCCCAGGAATGGGCAGAACCTCCCCAGGGCTCTCAGCTCTGCAGGTGCTCCCCAGCCCAGGAATGGGGTAGAACCTCCCCAGGGCTCTCAGCTCTGCAGGTGCTCCCCAGCCCAGGAATGGGGCAGAACCTCCCCAGGGCTCTCAGCTCTGCAGGTGCTCCCCAGCCCAGGAATGGGCAGAACCTCCCCAGGGCTCTCAGCTCTGCAGGTGCTCCCACAGCCCAGGAATGGGGCAGAACCTCCCTCCAGCCCCCCTGCCCCCTGTGCCCTCTCAGTGAGGTGCAGGTGCTCCTGCAGGGTCCCTCTGCTCCCTGCTCCTGCCCCACAGCCCCAGCAGACTGCACTAACCCTGCAGGCTCACAGCAAGTGCAGGGAAAAGCTGCTCCAAAAAGCTGAGATAAAGACTTTTCTCCCAACACCACAGTGAGTTCCCTCCAAGAGTCCCCCAAAAGGCCAATTAGTGCCCATGCCATCAGGCAGCTGAGGCCCAAGGCAAACAGCAGCTGCCTGCTGCCACAAGCACCAGATTAGATGACAAAACTGAAAAAGTGACTTCTGGAGGTCTGGTGTGAGTCCCTGCACCAAACTGGCTGTGACACACACACACACACACACACACAGCTGACTGCCCTTCCAGAGGATAGGAGTGATTGTGGACACATCCCAGCATTTCTCAGAACTCCCAAACCAAACTGAATAAACACCCTAACATCCTCAATTTTGGCCAGAAAAAGTGTGTTTGCATCCAAGACATGTTTCCTGTTCCTTACTATGAACCAATATTTAAACAGCAATGTTGTGGATGCAAACTGAAAATCTGAACCTATTGTTATTTACTGACCTTTTAATTAGATGAATAAAATAAAACTTGGTAGCCATTAATTGCTTCCATTCAACCAATCTCTATTAATTTCCCTTTTCATTACAGATAGAGACATTAATAAACACATTGTTCTAGAAAACATCTTGCTGTATAGCACCTCAAGTAATAAATTGCCCATTTAAATAAAAATCTCTAGTTCTTTGCCCCACACTACAAAAATTCAAAGGCAGTTAAAACAGAAGAACTACAATTCTATTTTTCTTGAGAGTGGAAGAGGTGAATGACATAAGTTGGCAACAGAGCAATAAATTTTACTTCATTTATTTAAACTGCATTTAAAACAAAACTCACTTGTATTCTATCAGAAGAACTGAGATAAGGAGAAATAGGAGAAAAAAGCCACCAAGCCTCATGTGGCCACTTCAGAGAGCCTTGCACTGCTGAGCTGGGAACAGCACCATCAGCTGTTTCCATTGTTGCTCACTTTATCTTGGCATTGGGCAGAAAGCCACAAACAGCAGAGTGCTCTGAACAGCAGAGGGGTGAGAGGCCTGCAGCTCAGCTGCCACTTTGAAATCACTCTGATGCTCTGGAAGATCTCATGTGCCTCTGCAAGTGCAAGCACAGTAAGAAAAAAAAAATAAAAAAATCCAGCTCTATTTTCTAGTCTGAGTACATTCAGCATGCCCAGCCTGGGAGTCCAATGAAGCAGCAGTTTATAAACTTTGAAATAATGAGTGCTGACTTTTGTAGGTGCCTCCTTAAATTTGGTATCTGCAGCAGGTGATGTCTTAAATACCTGCACAAACACATGAGATGGATAGTTTTAGAGCTACCATCTCTGCTACAGCTGGAATATCTCATGCTTTAAAACATTTTTTCTTTTGCCTTGAATCATACTATTATTATTATAGAAAACTAATTATTGTTATAGAAAACTAATTAGGTCTAAACTGACCACCTTTCTAGTTTATGCTTCCTTATACTGAAATTTTCCACCACTCTGAATGGACATACCCCACAATGAGTATCTATCACACAGCACACCAGCTCTGGAGGAATCTATTGGAATTTGTTTCTCTATCCAGCTTCCCTGGGAGCAGTGCAGAGCTCACTCCCTGCACAGAGCTGCTGCCCTGGGCACAAATCCCAGCTCACTGACTGCCACAGCACTGGCTCCTGACACAGTGGCACTGAGGACTCCAATACAACTTTTATAGGCAGAACATCTGTGTGGCAAGCACACAGTAAAACCACAAAACACACTGCCCTACTGCATCCCAAGGAGCAAACAAACCTCAGACAGACACACTACACTGCCTTGGCCAGAACTACTTTTATTCAAAATTATTCAACACACATGAGGGAAAAAAAGCAATCTCTGATTCTATAAACCTCTTTTAGCAGCAACTACTTAATCACCTTATCAAACTGCAGGTTTTACGTTCATAAGCTAAAATTGCAGTGCAAAGCCATAGCCATAATTCTTAACAGGAAAGTGCAATAAAAGACAGCTTTAGCCACAGCTCCAGCTCTGGATCAGGAAGCAGCTCACTCTGGAAAGCAGCTGCACTGAGTGCAGGCAGCCCGAGCCCAGAACATTTCAGAGCTGTGCAATCTCATTTTGGAGAAGGGCCCCACCTGTGCTGGTGTACAGTGCTCACAGCAGGTGACCAACTGCTCTGCCAGCAGGAATCTCACCTGGGAGGACATTCCACTGCACCACTGCCTTCATGCATCCCATCATGACACCATGTTGCAGCTTCACCTTTCTCATTTATGTTAATGAGGATCTTTTATCCCTCAGCAGCATAGATGAGAATGAGGAACCTACATTCACCACACTGAAAAATAAAAATTAATTTCTTCCTGGCCTGTTGTGATTTGAGGACCTCTGGAAAAACACAGACAACTTTAAACAGAGAGTGGTCCAGTGGCTAGTGACAGGTTTGCCAGGGACAGCTGTGCAAGAATCAGCAGCAATTGCAGGAGCAGTGAAGACAAGATCCCTTGGGAATGGTCCTTGCCTGGCTAGGCAGAGCCAGTCTGGGCAGCTGGACATCAGAGGGACACCATTTCCCCAGTAAACAAAGGCATCTCCGGCAGCTCCTGGGCTGCACCAGCTCTCAGTGGCTGCTGTGGCAAAGGCTGGGCCAGGACAGGCTGCTGCTCCCAGCTGCAGTAACACTGGGATGTGCTGAGCTGCTTCAAATGCCAAATGTCACTGCCTAGGAAATACTAAAGCTGAGCTGTGAAAGCTGTTCTAATCACAAAAGTGCTCTGCAGAACAATTGAGCTGAGCTCGACTTACTCATCTAAGAAAGCACAGCCTGCATTTGAGAGGAATATTTTTATCTTGTGTTTACTATTTCTTATTCAACTGCAGCCATAGTGCAGAGCCACACAGCTCCCATCACCCCTGGAAGTTTAC
This sequence comes from Oenanthe melanoleuca, assembly GCF_029582105.1. Classification (NCBI taxonomy): domain Eukaryota; kingdom Metazoa; phylum Chordata; class Aves; order Passeriformes; family Muscicapidae; genus Oenanthe; species Oenanthe melanoleuca. The sequence goes on along the minus strand of NC_079341.1, from coordinate 36,770,559 downwards.
ACAGTGCTGCAGAAAAGGCCATTATATTCTGGGTATTTTCATGTTGGAGTCAGTGAGTCAGGGATCTCTCAGGTCCAAGAACCTCACATTGTCATAATAGAAAAGTGCAACAAAGAAGAGGACAAACAAAACAGAAGTTGATTTATACCCTCCTGCATGTTAACCTCTTGCACTCATCTATGCAGAGTTCTGTTTCCACCTGCCATAATTCAGAGCTAGATCAAGCAACTGACTACTTAAACCCACACTGAAAACCATATTTTCCAAAATGGATGTCATACTCTACTGACCCAATATCTAAATTCTCTACCAGAATCTACTGCAGAAAAAGCCTGTACTTCTAACTAACTATATTAGAGCAACATTAATATTTTCTGTAAAAATTAAATTTACTCACTCACACAACTGCATTTGCATGCTTTCAGTATCTCAGTATCTTCCAAAATAGAAGACAAAAGATAAAAAACTGGACAGTGTAGAGAGAATCACAGATTACAGGATGTGAGATGACACAGCTACAATTGCTGGCTGATCACACTTACTCTGTATTCAACAGCAGCAGACCATTAAAGCCCTTAATACTTTTATGCCTGCATTGTTCACTAGTCTGGTACAACGTTTAGTGCTGCTCTAGCAGATGAGAGATCACAATTTTAGCATGTTATAGAAAGCTCACTGCTGCCAGTGGCAGGAGGGAGGAAAGGCACTGGAGGCTTTCCCAGTGCCTCTGGCTCATCCTCTCTGGGAGCTCTGTGCCAAAGCCCAGGCAGCCAGTGCTGGAGGTGCTGCTCTGCCAGAGCAGCTGGGCACAGGGCTCAGGCACTGCTCAGCAGGCAGGCTGATCATCTCAACCAAGCTACACAAGGTGCCAATGCTCCAGTATGTGCCAGAGGCACCCACAGCTCTTTTTCAAGGGGACTTTCTCCTCTGAAGCCTCACCGTACAAAGGAGAAAGGAAAATTAACTTCCAGCTCATCATATGGATAAAGGAGTACAGAGAATTCTGATTAAGGAAACGAGCCAGCTACTTCGCCTGAGACAGGAGTGGCATTACTTTTGTCCTACAGTAAGACCTTTAGGAAGTTGACATCTCAGACTGGACTCACCAAAACTAAAAATGAGGTAAACAGCAGAAACTCTAAACCTCAAAGTTCTGGGATTAAATAGGCAAGAGTGACCTATGCAATTGAGCACAATACTAAGAGAGTGGGAAGAAAATCCCAATTCTTCCAGCTATTCACAGAATGATGACCAAGATTTTTATTTCACTCGTGCCAAACTTGGGAGTCAATTCAACAAAAAGTGCTGCCTGCAGTTCAGAACTGCCACACATTTGTCACCTAACTGATCACTGTTTACATGCAAATCAGAATTTTAAAGTGAGACTGTGAAGAGTTTGTGCCCCATTTCTGGAAGTGCATTTAGTAAGTCTCTTTTCAGGTATCTCCATAAGTGACATGCCTACACAGAGTACTGAATGTACAGCACTACAGAGCTGAACTGTAAAGAAATCTCCAAGACTTAGTATCAACAGTTACCATTCAAAAAGATGTTTTAACATGCAATAAAAAATAGATAGAATGCATTCTTCCTTCCATTTCCATCTGAAAAACGTGGTTTGCTCCCTGCTCCCAAACCCTATTAAAAAAAAATCTCTAAAATCATGTAAAAAATCTGTACTTAAGCAATAATGAAGGAAAAAAGCAAGGTGCACATTCTTGATTTATATGACACAGTTCAATGCACTTACCCAAAGGAAAAGATTTTGCTGAAGTCCTGAACAAACAACAGTTCTAGAAACCCAAGAGATGTACTATCACCCATCTGCAAGCATTTTCAATCATTCTTACTCTGCCACCTACTTACTAAAGCACAGTGAAAAGCTGCCCATCTCCAAGTGCCACAAACAGCCAGACCAAAGAACCAACTATGGCCGCAAGTGCTTCTGTCTTAGCAAAGACATTACAACCAGCATACTCCAGCTACTTTTGAAAACTGCATTGATGAGTGGCTTTTCCTGCAAGACCCTTTCTCTGCCCAACCACTGAAAACTAATGTGCTAAGCATGAAATTCACAATTCCAAATGATCCCATTTAATCTTGTCATTCAGCAGCAGTTCATTCCAAATCCAGCAGCACACAGCTGAATACAAAACCAGCAGTGATTCCGTGAACCCACAAGGAGCAGTTGCAATTAGCTGCCCTACATTCCATCCCCCCAAAATTTACTGCTACCATGCTGCTCTGCAGTTTTAGCAAGTTGTTATTTTAGTATGAAAATACTCATTTACTTTTAACATGGGTAAGAGACTCCCTACAGAACTCAACTGAACTCCTATGCAGGATTCAGAAGTATAGACACGTTTTACTTTTATTTAAGACTTGTTTCAGCAATTCCTAAGATGTTTCTACCCATGATAGTATGGAAGCCCTATAACATTTTAGAAGGGAAAGTCATCTTTTAGGGGAAAAATCCCAACCCTCCTCTAAAACAAATCCATAGAAAACAATCACCTCCCCCCTCTCCCCAACAAAAAAAAAGAACCACAACAAACACAAAACACTCAAAATCCATGATAAAATCCACTTTAAGACAAAAAGAGATCTTGAGCTTGGTCAGAAAAGCACAAAGCTGTAGTGATCTAAATTTCTTCACAGGTTACATCTGTTCTGCTCATGTTATTTTATAACACCATGAGTGAATCAAAACGTTCCTTTCCTAAAATATGGCCAAGGGAGATTGACCCAGCTGTCTGACACCTGACTCAAGGAGACACCAATCAGAGTTGAGAGGACACACTCCAGTTTGGTAAAATAATTGCTTTAAGCGGATTTGAGGTCCTGGAAACAAATGGAAACTTTATTTAGAAGCAGCTTGTAGGATTCATAGGCTAATAAGCACAACTTCTTATAAAATCATAACTATGTCTCACAACTGTGGCAGAAAGCTTGAAATAATGCATCTTAGAACTACTGTAGTAATTTTTAAAGTTTTCATTAAGCTAAAATCTTGCCCAATTTGATGAGCAATAATAAAGGCTTCTCTTGACTGTGTTTGCACTGCAGTGTTTGTGAAATACTTGTTCAGGGTGGGGCAGCTCTATTCTACAAACACTGACCTGCTGCACTCATAGCAATTCCTGTACCAAAGGAAACAGCAAACAGTGCAGCAGTTTCTGTTCAAGGTTAATAAAGTAAAGAACTTCACTGGAAAATATTCTGTTCTGGGCTTTCTGCCACACAGGAAGGGTGTTGAACATGTCAGTGTCCATAATTACTATCAACAGAAAAAATATCAGAAAGCAGCAGTTCAGCTCTTAATCCTTTCATATTATCACTTCCAAGACTGAGGGACAATTTACATCTTCCTCCCCTCACAAACATTTTATGTGTCTGTACATTTCACAGTAAGGCTCCAGCTCTGAAGCTTGTGCAACACCAATGATAAATGACAATTTATATTTTTTTAGCTTCCATTGGGATTTAGTTATGTAATAGCCACATCTTTAATAGTCTTTTTATAAATGGAAAGAGGAAGTGGTTTTAACTTCCTTTTCAAAAGAAAGAAATATTCCATTATAATTTTTTCTCTAGGACTAATAAAAAGATGCAAACATTGCTTGGGCAGGCCAAGGAACAGTAATAAAATCCTTCAGTGCACACCCGTGTGTGGAGCTGCTCCAGGGGGCATCCAGCAGGGCTGCAGCTGCAGGGGCAGCACAGAGCTGTGAGCTGTGAGCTGGGCTGGGACAGCCCAGGACTGGCACTGCCACTGCTGCCAGCCCAGCCACAGTGCCAGCACAGAGCTGTGAGCTGGGCTGGGACAGCCCAGGACTGGCACTGCCACTGCTGCCAGCCCAGCCACAGTGCCAGCACAGAGCTGTGAGCTGTGAGCTGGGCTGGGACAGCCCAGGACTGGCACTGCCACTGCTGCCAGCCCAGCCACAGTGCCAGCACAGAGCTGTGAGCTGGGCTGGGACAGCCCAGAACCTGCACTGGCACTGCTGCCAGCCCAGCCACAGTGCCAGCACAGAGCTGTGAGCTGTGAGCTGTGAGCTGGGCTGGGACAGCCCAGGACTGGCACTGGCACTGCTGCCAGCCCAGCCACAGTGCCAGCACAGAGCTGTGAGCTGGGCTGGGACAGCCCAGAACTGGCACTGGCACTGCTGCCAGCCCAGCCACAGTGCCAGCACAGAGCTGTGAGCTGTGAGCTGTGAGCTGGGCTGGGACAGCCCAGGACTGGCACTGGCACTGCTGCCAGCTGGGTCACAGTGCCAGCACAGAGCTGTGAGCTGTGAGCTGGGCTGGGACAGCCCAGGACTGGCACTGGCACTGCTGCCAGCTGGGTCACAGTGCCAGCACAGAGCTGTGAGCTGGGCTGGGCTGGGATGTCCCTGCCTGCCTGAGAGCCCAGAACCTGCACTGGCACTGCTGCCAGCCCAGCCACACCACCAGCTCACTCTTTGTGCAAAATGGACCTGTGACAGCCACCACTGCCCTACTTCAGGCAAACAAGTCCTAATGGCCATTTGTCACTAATGGACATTGTGCTACCATGGCACAAGGCACAGCACTGTTGGGTGAGAGGGGACTGAGGGTATCTGCAGCTCTTGGCTGACTTCTCACACTGCAGCAGCCCCTGGCAGTGATACCTTGCACACTGCAAATGTGAATATGAATTTTAACACTGCTAAGGAATTTTTAGGGTTCCTACTGTCATCTTAAATTACTTTTGAAACTATTAATTTAGGTGCAAAAATTAAGATTCAAATTTCACCATCCTGCAGAGAATTTTTCTTTAACAGTAAGGTATGAAAACTGTTGATATTAAGAAGATATAACTTAATTCTCACCTTTAAAAAAAATATTAATATGGGACAACTTGTAAGAACTAATATATCAAGTGTTTGCATTCAGAGCTACCATCTTGAATCAAGTCATGATTCATCTTAAAGGAAGCTCCAAAACAGAGACAGCAAAGCAGATTTATTCTGTGGTTCAGCTGTGTATTAAGTCAATAAAGATGATAATTATTTCTCAGCATGACACAATGAAAACCAAAGTTTCCCTTCTCCCTCTATGTTCTTTAAATTTAAAAAAAGAAAAAAAAGCAACAAAAACTTTAACTGAAGTGTTTCCTTGTAGAACTGCAATTTTTCCCACTTGAATGATCTTTAGAAATTAAGGCTAAATTTGATTGCAAATGCAATTTTATTTTTCCTATAGAAATTATTGCTTTAGATACACACCCATAAATGTGCTGCAGATTTAAAATGTATTAGTACCTTGGTATTGATAACTGAAGCCAAACTCAGAGTTTAAAGGCCATTTTTTAATAAAGTAAAAAGAATCATACACAATCTGTATGTGCAGGATTTTGTAGCACTGAACACTTTGCTTTGCAGGACTTACAAGGAGTGATTCCAATGCTGCATCAATTCTACACCAGCTTTTCTTCTTCCTTTGCCACTAAACCTGCATTTCCAGTCTGACTCCAAGAGCAGTGCAGACATTCCAAGGGACACAGGACACCAGAATGATGCTTCTGTTCACTGCAGGTGACTGAAGCCCTTCCATCCAGACTCTAGCAGTGGCACAGGGACGGGCTCCAGTGGCCCTGGGTCACACCCCAGAAACAAACTGGTAACAAAGCAGGCACACGGTGGCTAACTGCACACACACTCTGGACTGAGCAGTGCTGAGAAAGGCAGTACCTGTTCCTTGACAGAAGCCAGAATGGTGGTGGCAGTGGTCTCTGGCTCCATGCCTGGGCCTGGGGAAGCCTCCTGTGCTGTCTGCAGCCCCTCCTCCACCATTGGGCTCTGCTCAGGGGCTGGCATTTCGCCTGCAACAACAAGATTTTAAGAGAGTTTACATTTTCAGCCAGTGATGTTTAAAACCCAAGTTTTCAGGATTACAGGTTTTTTTTCTAGAAGCTTTCCAAACGTAACTAAATCAGCAGAGAACTTTGCATTACTCAATCTGTGCTGTGTGATGCATTTCCCCTTCACAAATGGAGACCAGAATCACCTACACAACTCAAGGGCTGGGCAGGAGCAAGCAGGCTGCATGATGCTTCACCTTCATTTTTAAAAACACTATTTTGTGGTGGTTAATAAAACTGAAGATGCATGAAAAATCCTAGTGCTAGCTTTCAAGAACACCCAGGATCAGGACAAGTTTACCACAGTTAACTGTTAACTGTACAGTTACACAGTTTTCAGCATGAAAGAATGACATGTAACAGCAGAATGCTCTGCTGTCAGGAACAAACTGTGGAACAGACTAATTATGGTAATAAAAGCTTAATGGGAGCAATGCTTCTAATGCTCTTTTTGCAAAAGAGGAAATTAAAATGCTAAAGTTAAAGCAATTGCCCTGGGCTATGGATAGTGTGGAAAGGACTGACAGGATTAGCATCCAATAATCCCAAGCTGAGCTATTGCAGAGGCAGCACACTAACAATTCCAATCCATGGAAAAAAACAATTAATTTGTTTAATGATCAAAGTCACTATTAAATAATATTACAAAGATAGTTACAAAGTGTGTTTAATGCTTTGAAAACAGCAAGTAAGTGGCATTCACTAAGCTTCTACACAGACACCACACTTTGATTTCCTTCAGAAAATACAGCTTGTGAGGTCTAATGTTAGAAGCAGTCCACATTTCATTTTGGATTCTCATAACAAACTCCCCCAGCATTCCCAGGGCAGGCAGACAGGAACAGATTCCTTCCCCATGCCATCCATTGCTCAAAGGTGAGGAGGTGCTCAGGCTGCAAGTGGCTCCATTCTGGCCCCGTGAGACCCCTCAGCCTGGAGCTGTGCCAGCACGAGCACAGGGCAGTGGATGAGCACAGGGCCATGCACAGGCTCTGCTCCCCCTGCTTTCACTGCTTTTCACTGCTTTCACTGGTTTCATGCAAAGGCTGCCACACCAAGCCTGTCACAAGCACGTCAGGCAGGTGAACCCCTAAAGCTTCAAGGACCATTTCTGCAGAACCTGTTTAACAGCAATTAAGCTAGCAGAATGAAAAATTACCTCTAATAGCTGCATAACAGAATTCTGAAAAGTCAAATGAGCAACTTTATGCTTTTAGAAAATAAAAAATGTTTCTTCCAAGTTTTACTTCTGAAAACCAACTCTTGAATCAAGCAGTAAGAACCCAAGGCACAGAATACATGCCACAATTCCATGTGTCATATCTGATTTTTTATATCACTTACCATAGTTCTTTTATGACTATAACTCAGTGTTTCAGGTTTCTAAATGACCTGATAAATTTGCAAGCATATCAAGTAATAAAACTACCCAATCAAGCCTTTCCTTCATTTAGAAACATCTGCTAAGCAGTCTAAAGGACAAGTTCAAAAACTCCCAAGGTACACAAGTGCTCCTCTCAGAAGGGGGCTGCTTGTTGGTCCATGTATCCCACATGTCCCCACCTGCATGGAACAGGTACAGCAGAGCCTGCTGTACTTTGGGATTTCCAGGAGAGAAGTACAAAATTCAGCAGTGAAACAATCTCAATTTGTCTTTTCTGTAGTTTTCTCTCTCTTCTCACCCCAACACTGTGAGTAACTTCTCAACCCATCTGTAGCAGATTTCTGTAACAAACCAGTCCAGAAAACATCCCTCTGAGCTGGCTGGAAGGTGTGCTAATTCATTGGAACAGAAAATATAGCCAGTATTGAGTACCTAATAAAACCATCCAGATAAAAACCAATCAAATTAATTATTAGTGAAGGTGCCAGTGTTAAATGTACATCTATTTCAGTGTTAAGAGATGTAATCACAGACCTACACCCTTCACACAGGCAGTTGTTTCAACTGATGTTCCTTCAATTAACACATTTCTTGGCAAAGTTACTGATTTTCTAATCTTGATTCCAACATTAAATAACTGTTGGCTCTGATCCTACAAACACTTAGGAACACACTTGAGCTAATAAATGAGTCTGCTCATCCCCCAGGCAGGCCCGTGGGCTCGGGGGGCAGCACAGAGAGTCAGGGAGCAGGAGCAGCTCAGGCCCCCCAGCACAGCTCTGCCTAGGGCAGCTGCCTCAGAACTCACAAAGTCCAGGCATCTTCACCTTAAAGAGCAGCAAACAGCACCAGCAGATTTGTGAGAGCCTTGAAATCTGGGATGAGTAAGAAGCTGAGAGGAGTTAATACAAAACCCTCTTTCTCCCTTACTGGGATTTACCCACTCAAAACACTCCCTGGACTTGTGCTACGACTCATTTGGGGATGGATAATTGATTCATTATTGGAAAACTAGCAACCTGATTTCATACCTCAGTAAAATTAGGTTCATAGTTATTTTGCCTGTCTCTGGTGTCATGGCTGAGCAGTCAGACACCTCCCAGAACAGGAGGCTGCTCCCACACCTTCCCCAGCTCTCCAGCCCCTCATTCCCCCACAGCTCCATGCTACAGTTCCCTTGGTGCTGCCCTGGGCAGTAGCAAAGGCCAAAAGCAGTGACACCCTGGCTCCAGGCTGGCATGTCCAGAAGTTCAATTTGAAGCCTCCAGCTTGAAATACCCAAAACCAATTCTGAGAGCAGTGGTTTTCCCAGCCTCTCTGCTGTAGAGACTGACTGGAATGGCTTCATGAAAGCACAGAGTAAATCACAGCAGAGCAAACCCAGCCACCATAAAGACTCAGCTTTGCATCCCTGGGTTTGGCAGGGAGCTCCATGCTGGGCAATTGTGGGATTTGCTGAAGCAAACCTGGCCTGAACAGCTCTGGAACTGCCCCTTCAGGGGACCCCCTGTGCCCTCTGCTCTGCCCGTGTGGCTCCTCAAGCAGCAGCTCCTGCAGCCTGCCAGCCCTCCCTGGGCTGGGACACACACCCAGCACCCACTCTCTCCCTGACTCAGGGCAGGAGCCTGGGAAACACTTGTGTCTGACCCACTGGTCAAACAGCTGCAAAGCCAGCACTGCAGGGAGCTCATCTGGCACAGCCTTGCTGCTGGGGATGAGATGGGGGTTTCCTGAGCCAGCTGAGCTTGCAGCCACATAATCCCTGACACAAGGAAGCAAGAACATACTACTGAGAAGCAGAGAAGAAATATGAGTAATTACTAAACCAAGTGTAGCAAACCAAGTTTTCATTGTCATTAGTCCCCACTTTCCCCACTTTTCAGTGTTCCTGCTATTTCCTTAGACATACCCAGACAGCTTTGCCAGTACTGAATAATCCCATTTATTTTAACACAGGGCCAAGAAAAAGCCAGACCTTGTGAGGATTGATGTCAGATAGAAATGATGCTTTGTTAGAACCTCCTAATCCCTTCCCTTCGAGTCCTTCTGCCTTCTCTACACTGGTTATTTCTCCACACTTGCTCTTTACCTGTGTTCCCTGTTTCTGAGCCTCCCACTGCTGACCTGCAGCCAGTGAAAACAGTCACCAGCACAACTCATGCTGAAGAGGTGACACAGTTCTTACCACCTCTGCCAGCTAAGACACGATGGACTGGATTTATTTCACAAGGGCAACGTGAGAAAAACATGCAGCCAACCTCTCATCACTGAAAGTCCTCACATTTATCTAGCTAACAGGGTAATTCAAGCAACAGTAGTAAATTACCAATGATATTAGACAAATGCTCACTAGTACAGAGCTCCTATAACTAAAATCAACCTGCTGGGACACTAACATTATTTACTACACAATGAAGTTATTCTTGTCTATCCACACTCAGAGCAACAAGGCACATCTCAGCTCTTGGTCAAAGACTCTGCTCTTCTCGTGTGCATGGAAAGCCAAAACCTATCCCAGTGTTTACAGGAAGATGTGATGACAATTTCTGTGTTTCAGAGCTCCTTCCCAGAGCTGTCAGGGCTCCCAGGCAGGAGCAGCTGCCATTGGCAGCTCCCAGGAGCCAGGCAGGGGCTCACACAGCTTCCTGCAGCAGTGACTGCAGCAGCTCTGTGTCCTGCCAGCCTGCAGAACCTGCTGGGGTGGGAGGCAGCAGAGCACAACTTACCCCTGGCAAAGGTGATGGCAGCAATAAAAATGCATTCTGTGAAAGATGGCTGCAGGGTTTACATGGAAGCAGGGTTTGAAGTTCCAGATGCAGCACAGGAAGGCACTCCACACATCACACTACAGGCCAGACACTGGGTCAGAGACAGGTTTTCTTTATGGACATTAGCAGTGCACAAGTTCATGTGGACTAAAGGACTGAAACCAGGAAAATAAACATGTTATCTGATGAAAACATGGAAGAACCTGACTTCAGAAATGGCAGGATAAAAACCACCTGCAAATGTGGAGACTGAGTCCAATAGTCAAAAAGGAAACCTACACACACCTGACCTGGCCTGAGGAATGTGTTTAACTGACTTACCACCACATTTAGCCTCTTCCTAAGCCCTTTTTCTTTATAAGATATATTTTTTCCTCTTTGTTTTTTACTTTAAAAATGCAGGTTCAAAAACCATTTGGTACTAGGTCCTGATTAAAATCTTAGAATGTACATTACCCTACCTTTTGATAAACACATTTTTGTTACAGTTCCTAGGAAAATACAGTATTTTTTTTTTTGGCTGATGGCTACATACTTCAACTACACCCCAGTGAGCAGGCAAGATTCTACATCCACAAATATCCAGTTGTAACATGCTCACAAGACTAATACCTTTTACAGCTCTCAATTGAACCACTCACCAGAAGGTATCAGACATGTACAGCAAGACAACCATTTGGAATAAAGACATATTTATAACCACCTCCTTCAAGGCCTGAGGCACTGTCTGTAGCTCACCTGAAAAGAAGCCTCTGTCATCTGAAGGATGTCTGGAGAGCATTTACACTCTGCAAACCTATCAAGTACAAGAAGCTAAATGGCAATAAATAAGTTTTCAGCAGTTTAATTTAACAGGGCTCCATGACTTATAAGAATCAGGAGACCCCAAATCTGAGTGTTCCCTTTGGGCCATCCCAGGTCTGTGCTGCTGTTTGAGGTCTCCAGATGCACTGGCACTGAGCAGAGCCTCAGCAGAGCACAGTGCTCCAGGGCAGCTCTGCCCAGCAGACAGACAGCAGGCTGCTCTCAGGGATGGAGCTCAGTCTCCTCTGTCACAGGCTGAGGGGAGGAGGGACATGCAGCATCACAGAAGGAACTTAGGTTTTCCAAACAGACTGTCAGGTGACAAGGACATGCATCAACTACTCATTCAACCGTGCCCAGAAGGATAAATTCTCAGTCTGGTGATGGAATAGATGCAATTAATGCAGGTATGAAGTCCTTCAGAATAAATATCACAGAACATAACCTGCACACTGACAGCACAGGTGACCTGCACCCAGCTCCAACCCACACTGCCCCATCTCCCACCTGAAAATGAGCCACCACCAACCACAACCACGGCTGCAGCTGCTGCTCAATTTCCACTTGTGTTTTCTCCTAGCAAAGTGACTGAAGTGTGGCTATGTCACTGCTAGAGAGAATGCTCACTGCCACACAAGCCTCAGCTGCAAGTATCAGCAACCCAAATCAATGTTAAATGCCTTTGTAAAAGTATGCTTCCCAATTTTGTCATATAGCTTATTTGAAAAAAAATGTATTATACAAAAAATGTTCTCCATGATAAAAGTTATCAGCCACAACCCCCCAGGAAAAGACAGCTGGAGAGTTACAGAGTTCCACAGCTCACCCTGTTGGGATAATGCAGGTTTTGAGTGATGTGGAGTCACAGGTATCCTGAGATGGTCTGGAGCCAAACACTACCAACCCCAGCCAACTGACTACTACAGAAATGACAATTCTTGCATACCATAAACACAGATTGAGGAACACCATGGCTTTCCAATAAACATGGCTTAGGATTAGCAAAAGGTGGTACTAAAATGAAGTTTTATCAATTACTAAACTGCAGTTTACTCTTCCTTTTGTCCTGAAATAGAACTGCACAGCAAGACTCTGCTGCCAAGAACACTTCTCCCTGCAAACTTTTACATTTAAGCAAATGAAACTCTCTCCTCTTCTGTTCTCCAAGCTAGAAGCTAAACCCCCCCCCAAAATTGAATGTAGTAGCAAGATATAAGAATTATACAACAAGCATTTGGGTTTTAAGGCCACAATTACCAATACCCACATCAGCTCTCCAATATCCCAAAGATTACTATTATTTTTCCAAGGTGTATTGGATTTTGTTCACCCTTCAAAATTGAAAGTACTGGTAGTAGGAATTACACATAACTCTATAGAGAATTTAGCATTTCTACTAATGCTTTATGAAGAGATGAAGAGCTGTGAATGTCAAAATTTACATGATATCACATTTAGAGTAGATCAAGGACAATTGAGCAATTTGATGAAAACCACAAAGGAAAATGAGTCTGTGTTGATAAACACAAAATCACACGAACTGTTCCCATCCAAATGACCCATTTGCCTTCCTGTAGCAGGGGTGGTGACAGAAACACAGCCACAAATTCAGGCACACTCAGGTTAAAGGGTCTGGCTAGGCAGGGGAACCTTTTGCAGAAGTGCCAGAGGGGAAAAAAGTCAAGTCAATGGTACATTAAATAATGTCAATAATTGTAACCACACTCCAAAACAGACATCCACAGTGCAAAATGCAGGCAATCCAGCATACAGCAACAAAGACATTCAGAGACAGAAAACTGTACATTGAAGGAATGAGGATAAGGGTGGAAATGGTCAAGAAGCAAAGCAAATACTGCATGAAGGCACATGGTTCTTTGCTGATGCTCAGTTAAAACAAGGAGAAACTTTAAGAACAGCATTCACAGGCTTCCTGCTGTGTGGCAGAACTGCATCTTTATGCAGCACTACAAGATCCTAAGATGTGATTTTCCTCTTCTCACAGTGAAAAAGATTTCTTCCTGTAAAATCTGCTAAAGGCATGCAATTTTGTCATGAGATGGCAACATTTTGCATCAAAGTTTACCAGTTGGAGATGCAGTTTAGATAGCCTGCCTCGGCTCCTGAAACACTGAAAGGATGACTCAAATGTATTTTAACAGCTCACATCAAAGGAACCTCAAATAGTTGTCACAACACCACCAACCTTATTTCTACCTTTTAATTCCCTGCCCTTATTCTAGTCACACGCTAATTCCTGAGCAGGGCAATTAAGCACACCAAGCCAGTATCAGGGACCAGAACATCAAGAGTTAGGAGAGATGTGGGTCTGTTTTATCCAATCTGCCCAATTCTGTTCTATAACAGCACTAGAGAAACATTTTGTGTAAAGTCTTGACACTGCCAGTGCTTTATGAGCTGCAGCCAAGAAAGGGCAGGTGAGAGAGCTGGGGAGGGGAGAGGTGAGCAGGGCACCTGGTGGGGAAGCCAAAGCCAAAGCAGCAGCTCCTGGCAGGGCAGGTGGGCTCCATCCAGCTGTGCCAGCTGTGCCCAGGCTCAGGGCACAGCACAGCAGCCCCTGGCAGGGCAGGTGGGCTCCATCCAGCTGTGCCAGCTGTGCCCAGGCTCCCTGCACAGCACAGCAGCCCCTGGCAGGACAGGTGGGCTCCATCCAGCTGTGCCAGCTGTGCCAGGCTCAGGGCACAGCACAGCAGCTCCTGGCAGGGCAGGTGGGCTCCATCCAGCTGTGCCAGCTGTGCCCAGGCTCCCTGCACAGCACAGCAGCCCCTGGCAGGGCAGGTGGGCTCCATCCAGCTGTGCCAGCTGTGCCCAGGCTCAGGGCACAGCACAGCAGCCCCTGGCAGGGCAGGTGGGCTCCATCCAGCTGTGCCAGCTGTGCCCAGGCTCAGGGCACAGCACAGCAGCTCCTGGCAGGACAGGTGGGCTCCATCCAGCTGTGCCAGCTGTGCCAGGCTCCCTGCATGCACAGGGAGCTCAGAGCCATCCCCAGGCAGCAGCTGGGCAGGGCACACACAGAGCATGCAGTGCTGGGCCAGCACAGAGGGCAGGAGCTTTGGGGGCTCCAGCTTCAAACAAACAGCTGACCCTGACCCAACACACCAGACACTGAGCTTGGGTCATGGACCCCAACAGCAGTTTTGCATCAGCTCCCACCCAAAGCCCTGCCTCACCCACACTCCAGGTGATGCAGGTGGCACAGAACCACGTCCTGCATGGAAGCAGACACAGCAAAACAACAGCTCTGAGGAAAACACACAGCTGGGATGTCTGTCATACAAGCACCTTCTTGTGGCAGAGAAAAGAGAGGGAAAAAAAAAAGAAATCTCACTGATCCCTCCTGCTTCTTTCCCACTTCACACTGCACTGAAAATGCACAATCTTCACTGAAGTTTTTACCCATTTTCAAGCTGGATCCATTGAACAGTCAGAAGAAAGCAACCAAAGCAATGCAAATTGTATGCAGAAGTTGCCTGTGTTTGGATATAAAGCAGAGACTTTTGGGAAAAGCATTAACAACCAAAATATTGAAGTCACTGCAGGAAATACAAAACAATAATGAAGGATAATATTTAAGAGCTACAGCTACCTTCTTGCAAGTATCAGACAATATAAACAACATTAATTATTTAAGTGTTGCTATCTTCCCTAAATGGAATACTGGGATTTCTTTTTGCCAAATTCAAACATGACTTTTTAGACCATTTCACAACTACACATAATCAAAAAAAATAAATGTTCACACTTAGGATTTAGATATGCCTGATAATTAATACTGATATATTTAAATATGCAACTCTACCAACAGTGAAGATACAAACTCAACCAGCTATTTTCACTGTGCTGTAACACAGATCTCAGAAGGAAGGGTTTAAAAGGCAGTGATCAAAAGCAAAGCCTCTCAGTAATAAGGAGAGAGTTGGAAAATTATGCAATTTTAAGTCTTAAAAAAATACAACAATTAATTAGTGTTTTAGGGGATTTCCACTTCCAAACCTGAGAAAGCCTGCTCCTGCTTGCTCTCTGCAAGCCCAGGAGAACATCAATACACCAACTCAGGAAATACACTCCTGGATGACACCAGCAGAAAAGAATGCACTTCCACCACTTGCAGGATTGCTCTTTATTGCTCTTTTATGTAATGCTTAAGGGGTAATTGGAGTTAGAGGCATATCTTTCCATTTTTAGAATGCCTTCCTCCAGCTCCATAGGAACATGCCCAGTTTCAGCTGGCTGTCCTCTCTGGAGTGCAGCAGAGGAGCAGAGCCCCGGGCAGGACCCAGCCCAGCCCAGCCCAGCAGAGCCCCGGGCAGGACCCAGCCCAGCCCAGCAGAGCCCCGGGCAGGACCCAACCCAGCCCAGCACAGCCCCGGGCAGGACTCAGCCCAGCCCAGCAGAGCCCTGGGCAGGACCCAGCCCAGCACAGCAGAGCCCCGGGCAGGACCCAGCCCAGCACAGCAGAGCCCCGGGCAGGACCCAACCCAGCCCAGCACAGCCCCGGGCAGGACTCAGCCCAGCCCAGCAGAGCCCTGGGCAGGACCCAGCCCAGCACAGCAGAGCCCCGGGCAGGACCCAGCCCAGCACAGCAGAGCCCCGGGCAGGACCCAACCCAGCCCAGCACAGCTCCGGGCAGGACCCAGCCCAGCACAGCCCCGGGCAGGACTCAGCCCAGCCCAGCACAGCAGAGCCCCGGGCAGGACCCAGCTCAGCCCAGCACAGCAGAGCCCCGGGCAGGACTCAGCCCAGCAGAGCCCCGGGCAGGACTCAGCCCAGCAGAGCCGAGCCCCGGGCAGGACCCAGCCCAGCCCAGCACAGCTCCGGGCAGGACCCAGCCCAGCACAGCAGAGCCCCGGGCAGGACCCAGCCCAGCAGAGCCCCGGGCAGGACTCAGCCCAGCAGAGCCGAGCCCCGGGCAGGACCCAGCCCAGCCCAGCACAGCTCCGGGCAGGACCCAGCCCAGCGCAGCAGAGCCCCGGGCAGGACCCAGCCCAGCCCAGCCCAGCAGAGCCCCGGGCAGGACCCAGCACCGTGGGGAAGGCAGGGAGGGATCCAGAGCAGCACTGCTGTGCTGCAGACCTGCCACACAAACCTGCCTGCCACCTAAACTGAGCCACCTCAGCCAGGGCTCCAGGGCAGCTGCTGGTCATCTTCCCAGGGTTAGAGATAAAGCACAGGTGGGAACAGGATGCACATCACCTCAGTGCATCTGCTTGCCTATTTGTGAGAGACTACTGCAAAGCCAAAACTTTTAAAATGGAGCTTTCAGCAACAGCACAGGACTTCTACAGAGGTTCAAACTGTTGGGTTTTTTCCTTTAACTTTAGTATAGGACATTCTCTATTACTTCAGTTCTCATACAACCTGAGAGGTAAAGCTGCAAATACCAGAGCAAATGTGAACATGCCCAGCAAGGAGGGGCAAAAGTAGGCTCAGAAGTCTACCTTACATACACTGTGTTCAGAAGTGTGTAACCCCACAGTTCTTTCGTCAAACTAAAGCCCAATAAAAACTTAATGAAAAATGTCATGTATATGTATATATAGTCTGCACATAATTATTTATTCAAATAAATTTTCCAAAGAAGTTGTTTCTTTAAAATGGCAAATACCTTTTGTAAGTTGTTTCTCTACAGTAATGCTGCTGTTTAATTCCAAATAATCAATTTACTGTCTTCACAATAGAGTTCTGTCATATTTGCAATTTATTAGTCACAATCTTAATCCATAATTGTAAGACCCGCTGACCAAAGCAAAATTCAAAGGATAGGAACAGTCATGTCACCAGGAGAAGTCACAGGAGCTGCCTCTCTGGAGGCTGCTCAGTTTAGTGACTGCAGCTCCCTCATGGAGGTTACAGCATAACCACAAGCACTGCTCAGGCAGTCTCCAGCAGCAGAGAGGAGAGAGCTGCTGGCAGTGCCCACTGACACTGTGGGGTGTGAGCTCCATTAGAAACAGATTTCACCAGAATCCTGGTGCTGTAAGACCCAGCTGCTCTGGACATCAACAAAGACATGAATAACCAGCACAGTGGTGGGGCACAGCTCTTCATTTAATGGATATGGTGATAAAAAAAAGCAGTTAAATAAAAAACATTACTCAGCAAACTCAAAGCCTAAGACAGGACAGAAAAAATCCGTTGCCAAAACTGCCATGGAGCACATCATTACGGACTGATTAATTTCTAAATGGAAAGATAATTCAAGTAGGCAGAGCTGTAACTTCAGTGGTGGATTTGAGAAGAACCAGTGTTAGGAAACAGAAAACAGTGTGGTGACAGGAACCAGCTGAACCCAGCAGAGCTGGTGCCCCTGCTTCCAAATAAATCCATGGCTATCCAAAGCAGTGCAAGGGATGACACACAGAGACATGCAACTAAGTCACTAGAGGATTCCTTATCTGGGAAGCATACCTACTTCTAAAAGAGATACAGATGCAAAGGAGGGTTGATGTTCCCTTCCCAGCCTAAGGGGAGAGCAGAAACCTCCACGTGCTGCTGTTTCCCAAGCCAAGGAACAGTGGATTGTGAGACAGCTAGAGACAAGCAAGGCAAGCAGGGCCTCTAAAGCAGCACAGAAAGGAAGAATGACAGGAACATCTGTGCAGAGAAAGCACAGCCAGCTATCAGCCCAGCAGCACCTCAGCCAGACTAAGGGGAACACAAGCACAGCCTCTTGTCAAATGACTGGGGTTATGTACACAGCCTGCTTAAGGGGAGGAAGAAAAAAGCAGAATTAACACAGAACTCCACCTGGAGAGGATTCTCCACTAGGAACTCCCTTGGGATTGATCACATTTAACACCAGCTAAAAAAACAGGCCCTCAGATCTTCCAGATTTAGGGCTTTTGGTAGGCCAGAATGGCATAGGGCACTAATCTTGCCAATGTTCTTTGCCCAAGTCACAGACAGTGAGCAAAGAAAGTTTCTGTGCAGGCAGCAAGGTCATCAGCAAGAGGTAACTGGGGAGAGGAGCAGAGCTGCCCCTGTGAGATGGGCACAGTGATGGCACATGCTGCAGTGGAGAGCACAAAAACACTTCCAGTTCTCCCATCAGAAATGGAAGTTAACTCAGCACCTGGCACAGGCCTTGTTTCTCACATCTGCAGCTGGTTCTGTTGGTCTGCCTGAATTCAAAGGCTGTCATGATGATAAAGAAACCAAATCCTCCTTTTTGATCAGCAGAAACCTTCCAAAATAGAAACTGAGAAGATACTGTTTTTATGAATACTTGGGTGCAAAAATAAGGATAAATAAACATTTGAGAGAAGACCAAACAGGTCTTAAATCACCATAAGGAAATTTATCACTGTAACTACAAATTAGGAAATTTTCCAGTGAAATGAACATTTTGGAAAAGTAAAGAAGTGTAGTGAATATTTGAGAACAGAATTATTGGTAGCTATTTTCTCCACGTTTGTAATTGCACTGTTAGGATCCATAGAGATGATTCCTATCATACTGGTACATCTGACTTATTTTTTCTTATTTGTACAAATAAAATCATATCTACCTTAAGGGAAGTCAAACTCCTTTAATCAGAGCTAAACCAGCAGAAAGCAGCAGCTCCTCTGGGATGTGTTTACAAGGCAGTACTGTTTTGATTCACATTCTGCTGGCATCTCTGCAACTGGAAAATGTTAAGGTCAAACCAAGGTGACTTGTTTGCTTTCCTCCTGGGTAGGGCCCTTTCAGTTAGGACTCTTTAATAAAATGTACACCTGTATTTTCATACAGCAGCTCAACTACCCAACAACCAGAGCACCCACCCCACACCCAGGTGCACCCGCACACCCACACCCTCAGCTTCCTCCTCACCTAGAGAACCAGCTGGCACAGGGAAACCATCACTCAAGGCACTGTCTCCCTCCTCTAGCACTGTGTCAAGGCCTCACACCCTGGTTAAAGGTCACCTGGGATAAAGGGGTCTGATCCTGGCTGTGCAGTGCAGAGCAAGCCAAGCCCACAGCTGCTCTAACCCACCCACGAGAGTATCACAGTTGGGCCACAATAAACTATAATTTGGGGGAGATGCTGATTGTCCCTGCCCAAGTCTGTCTGCACACACAGGTCACAATTCTCTTTGAGTCTGCCATGTGAACCCACAGAGATCCTGCCCTGCAGGAAGTGGGACAGACGTGCTCTTTCATCTGCAAGAAGAAATGATCAGTGTCAGCCAGTGAGAGGCACAGTCACTGCATCTCCCAGCACACACTTCCAGACAAAAAAGGCAAAACAGAAATAAAGCCAGGGATTAGCACCTCCTCAGCTTCACAGGCCCACTGCCAGTATCCTGGACAAGATTAATCATATCAAACACCAGCTTTTGTTTCAAGGAAAACTGTGTGAAAAACTTCTGCACACCTAAATTTGAAAAGGTGCCATTAGTGTTCATAAATCTGTGAAGGTGTAAGTCCCACAGATTCAACACATCACACCAAACTGGCTCACACTCATATTGAAAAGCCACTGACAAGTCTGAACTCTGGGGCCTCCAAGGCCTTTGAAAGGCACACTGGAATTCCCCAGGAGCACAGAGCAGAGCTGCTCACTCCAGGCACTGTCAGACACCAGCCAGGGCACCAGCAAGCACTGCATTCCAAAAATTGGCAATTCCCCAGGGACAAGCACTGTCTTCCCACTGGGCTGTGCACTGCAGGACTGAAAAGGTGCAGATGCCACAAGCACAGGGCAACCCCAGCTATGCACAAGCCCTTCAGAACAGCCCCAGGGCAGCAGAGCAGAGATCCATGGACAGGGGCTGAGCACTGGGGGCTCTCCCAGCCTCCACAAGGAAATGAGCTGGCTCCACAACCACAGCATCTTCCACTCTGGAATTACTACATTCAGCTAAATTATGGGGATGTAATTGTAAAGGAGATAAATTCCAGCTTACAGTATCTTTTTAAAAGTTGTGTAAAATGGATAAATACTTTAAAGGAACGCCAAGTATTAGCTGTTTTCCAGAAGCCTTTTTCTCATATTCTAAAAATTTTAAAAACTCTCATTACAAGTGATTCTTGAAACAAAAGTCATTGCAGAACAGTGGTTATTCTCCTGGTGTCTAGAACCAACCAAAACTTGGTTCTGAAATACAGGTCAAGCAAGCTTAACAGTTTTGAATTTCAACAAACTAAATGCTTCTATAAAGATTTTCACCTTATACCTTAGTGTAAGAAATAATAAAATCCATTGACAAGTGTAAATCCAAAAGACAGCAGTACAATGGGAGGGTTGATAAAAGAAATGCTGTACAAATGTAGAAGGTTCAGAAGCCTGTTTAGACATCACAGGTACAGCCCTGCTCTCCTCCTGCCCCAGGCTGTTACAAGCTGCCAGAGCAGAGGCTCTGGGGCTGGTTGTTAATTAGTTCCTGGGCATTAGCAGCATGACATAGCACAGCTTTCACATGTAGTATTTATGTTTGTACTGGGGAAAAGGACACACCACCCTTGAATTTCTGGACTTACAAGGCAAATTTGCTTCCAAGATAAAAATCTGTGTTCTGGCTATAATTCTGTGCAGGATGCAAACCCTTCCAGTCAGCTAGGGGACAATTTTAAGTCTGGAGATCAGAGGCAAGGCAGCCTCCACGAGATCCTGTGTGAGGGGGGAAGCAGCCAAACACAATCCATGCAGCAGCACATCCTGTCTCCCCTTCCTCCAACATGTTTAACTTTGCCCACTGAAGACTTGGAAGTGAGACAGACACATCAAACATTTGGAAAGAAAACCCTCCTGGGCAGGTGGCTGTTTGCCATGCTGACAACAGAGCCAGTTCTTCCAAAGGCCTGGGGGTGTCACGGAACCTGGGCAAGGAAGAACCAGCTCTCAGCCCCAAGACAGGCAGGAGCAGCTCTGGAAGTGACCTGCTCAGAGTGAGAGGCTCTTCCTTTGTGAGAGCACTCCACAGGAGCAGAAGGCAGCAGCAGGGCTGAAGGAAGGCTGTCTGAACCTTCCACATGGGACACTCCTCCAGAGTGTGATCAGCCAGCTCCATGCACAGGAAAAGGGTCGTGCTTGAGCTTCAAAACACAGAGAGTGTCCCTGCAGCAGCCCCAGGTGTGTCCCAGGAGCAGCCCCAGCTGTGTCCCTGCAGCAGCTCCAGCTGTGTCCCTGCAGCAGCCCCAGATGTGATCCTGCAGCAGCCCCAGGTGTGTCCCTGCAGCAGCTCCAGCTGTGTCCCTGCAGCAGCTCCAGCTGTGTCCCTGCAGCAGCCCCAGGTGTGTCCCAGGAGCAGCCCCAGGTGTGCCTGCAGCAGCCCCAGGTGTGTCCCTGCAGCAGCTCCAGCTGTGTCCCTGCAGCAGCTCCAGATGTGTCCCTGCAGCAGCCCCAGGTGTGTCTCAGGAGCAGCCCCAGATGTTCCTGCAGCAGCCCCAGGTGTGTCCCTGCAGCAGCTCCAGATGTGTTCCTGCAGCAGCCCCAGATGTGTCCCTGCAGCAGCCCCAGGTGTGTCCCTGCAGCAGCCCCAGGTGTGTCCCTGCAGCTGGGAACTGAACTGGGAACACCTGACCAAGTGAAAACATCACCCCACACTGTGCACTGCTGCATATAAACATTGCTTTTCAACTTCCTAAAAAAACCCCTAAAATCTGGAATATTGCCATAGTAAAATATTTTTGTTCTGTTGCAATATGACTCCTGTGATGCACTGAGATGCAAAGAAAACAAAGGAAAATTCTGGGAAAATTGCAATAATTCGAATTATCTTTGCTATCTAAAAAAAAGTAACTTCAGCATTTCAACGTTTATATTATAGATTAAATCAATATACTAGTAATACAAAACAATTCAATAATACCATATTAACTAATACAATGAACTGTATCACTAAAACAGCATTTGCTGGCATTCTAACAAGTCAAATTCTTAAACTTAACTTAAACTTAACTTCCTAAATCTAATGCACTTCACATCTCCTAAAAGCAGAAAGTTGTGATTCAGGATATCTTCTTTTGTATCTACAACAGTAAAGAAGATATTTAAAGTCTACCCATTATGAACAGCAGTAAATGCATTAAGTTTTATAAAACTGTTATCCCCCTGCACTGTGTGACTGCATTTCCAGACTGGATCAATGCAGCAGCAGCTCCCAATGGACAGTGGGTGGTTCCTTCCAGAGCACTCAAGCTGGCCAAAATAAAACTCAGGAGCTCATCAGACAAACCCAATCCCTGAATTCAGCATGCCTTGCTCATTCAACACTTTCAAACTGCATCTCTTCAGGATGGGGTTTTTTGTTTTGGGATTTGGGTCTTTTGTTGTTGTAGTTTTTTAATTTTATCTCAGTGTCAGTACATGACCTGGTGATTTTTTTCCTGCTTTAAAATAACCTGTGTTCCACAACTAAATTAAAAACTCTGAGTGCTGAAAGACTGACTAGGTCAGCCTGAACAAAAAAGCATCCCACATCAGGCAGTGCTCTCTACCAGAACTTCAGAACTTCCTGGAGATGTGTCAGGTTCTTGAACCACAGGAAGTTTTTCTGCCAGTCTGTCTGTTCTGTGGAGAACACTAAACTAGGAAATTTTTTAAAGTATCTTCTGGAAAAGAATGTATTTAATGTCAGTGAAATTTCCCAAATCTCAGTGTATGCTGTTGCTATGATTTATGCTAAGGAACAATAGCCAAACAACAAAAACTCAGATTTTCTTTCTTTATGTGGCAGTGCAAATAACACAGAGCAAACGGGCACATCTCCCCAGCCAGTCTGAGATTTCTGGGTTCAGTGATTTTTCATCTCCCATCCAAAATATAAACATGCTCCCAGGAACAAGTGATGTGCTGTGTCAGTCATCTCACTGCCCATAGCTTCCATGTCAGGTGCAATATGGAACTGCGTATTTTCATTACCTTAGTTTGAGGACAAAGCTGGATGTGAAAGAGGGGGAAGTTCTGTCAGGGTATCTTCAGCCAAGGCTGAACCAAATGACACAGCCCAGCAGCCCAGCTTTAGCACTGGACCAAAGCAGCCTGGACTAGGTGTGTGTCACAAAAAGCATGTCCTGGGTATCCTCTTCATCATCCAGTTTTGGCTTTCTGCCTGTAAGTTCTGGAGCATGGGCTTCCCTCCACTGAGGGCCACATCCACTTGGAGTTTAGGCACTGGTATGATACTAATTAAATCTCCTTTCACAATATGCTGTGACTTCAATACTGCTGTCTTATTTCTCACTAAGAATATATGGAAAGTTTGTTTTTAAATAAAAACATGATGAAAATACTCTGAGATCAGTTTCCCTGTGTACCTTTAGATACCACACAAGACTTGAGCATGAATTAGCAGAAGACAATTGCTGAGCACCATTACATAAACACACCTGTACACAGAATTTCTCCAATTAACAGTCCAGTGCTCCACTTGTCCAGAAGCCACTGAAATCATTACATATACATATGTATGCATGTTACATTACATATACCACCTTGGGTTTATTTTGTGGAAGATATGAAATGCTTCAGCTTTAAGCCTGTCACATTGACATGGAAATTAAATAACTATCATTTGTCTGAAATTGTTTCAGAGATTTCATCAATCAGATTTATCTGTATGATAACAAACATGCCAATACTTAATTCCCAGGCTACACATCAGGAAGCTCTGCCAAGGCAAGACAGTGAAGAACATGGGTTTGGAACTGAACAAGTTTCCTTTCAGAGCACCTAGGATGCATTGTCTGCTGCAGTCTTCCTGGGGAAGAGGATAGAAATCCTCCACAAACTGGAAATTTCCTGTTCACATCAGATTTCTAGCACAGCCAGCACAAAGTAAGATCATTTAAAGCAAACTGAGGGATAGATTAGGTGCTTTCTATTTGGGCACGTGCAATCCAAATGCTCCTGAGTACATTTATAACCTGCCAGATGATAGCCTTTGGCTTGCCACACCATGAGGAGATTTTGATAAGAAGATAAAAGACAGGAAAAGTTTTTGGCACCCACAGAAACAAACAGAAATCCAGAATTTTTTTAATGCTTCTTCCTTGTTCCTTACAGCTGGACCTCAGGGGACAAAAGGGGATATTTGGCATCACACCACAGCTCCTTCTTTTCTTCACTTGCTCCCAAACCTCTGCCGCTCCTGGCCCTACCTGGCCAGGAAAAGTGCCCCCACCTTCCTGCCTTCAGTCCCTCCAGCTCCTCCCTGCTGCCTCTGGAGCTGCCCCAGTCAGTCTGGAGGCATTCCTTGGACAGTCCCTGGGCCAGCCAGCACAGGTGCCCCACCACAGCACACCCCACAGGGCTCTCCTGTGCCATGCTCCAAGTGCAGCTCACCCATCAGGGAACAGCAGCCTGCTGCCCTAAACTCCTCTGCACAGCCCCAGGGAACCCTGAGGGACTTCATCCCCCAGCCTGGGAACCACACACCCCACAGATCCCACAGCCACGGGGGAATTTCATCCACTGCGCACAACACCAAACATGGCACAAACAGCAAACACAGTAAAAATCCCCCCACTGAGCTGTGATGCAGAAAGCAAGTTTCGACTTGTAAACCTTCAAAGAATTTACAATAGATTCCTTTCTGCTCTCTAATAATGAATTTATCACAATACCAATCAAAACATTAGATCAACTATACTGTTAATTGAAGGTTCACAAAGACACACTACATTTCAGTTAGAACACTACATGGGGGGTTAATTTTACTTATTTCTTGAATAATGGTTTAATGACTCTCAAATACAGTAACGACCCCACTAAATAAGGACATACTTTAAATTATTTCTAAATGGAATTAAACAGGAAGTTGACAGGTCTTCAATTTCTAGTGCTAGGCAAGTAATGCCTAAAATGCTGTGTAAAGTGAAAAAAGGGGGGAAGATCTGAAAGAGATGGTGACGGAGACACTTTGGAGAAAAATGGCAATTTCTTTTTCTTCATATGTTTCAGTTGCTTCAAATGAAAGTAGGAAAACACATGTATAAGAAAAGTATATATTTTAATAAAAACTCTGTTAAAACGGCACCTAGTTTAAAGATCCCATACACAAAGAAGGGATTTTCCCTACTTTCTGAGGTCATCTTTGTATTCCTGTAAGAGTGGGATGCAATGAAGAGGACCAGAGAGATGAAGATAGCCCCAGAGATTCCCAGCAGCCAAAGGCTCCAGCAGGGAGGAAAGGTAAAGGAGAGGCAGCAGTGTCCTGCCCTGGAACTGGCCAGCCTGGCTGCAGTGCCCAGCAGCAGACAGCACACACTCTTCAGGAAGGAGGGCTGACTCACAGTCCATGCTGAAAGGAAGACAAGCCTGTCCTGGGTCACCTCCCTGACCCAGCACACACAGCTGCTCCAGTGCATCCCTGACTGGCACACACAGCTGCTCCAGTGCATCCCTGACCCAGCACACACAGCTGCTCCACTGCATCCCTGACTGGCACACACAGCTGCTCCAGTGCATCCCTGACCCAGCACACACAGCTGCTCCACTGCATCCCTGACTGGCACACACAGCTGCTCCACTGCATCCCTGAACCAGGACACAGGGCTGCTCCATGGCTGAGTACCATGGCCCCCGGCCTCCCATGGCCCAGCTGAGCTGCTGTGAGACATCACTCACAGACCCTTCTCTCTTTCAATGACAGAGTCAGGAATTCCACTATCAAAAAAGAAAAGAATTAATCTCATGTGAAACTGATGGAGTCCTTCCTTTCTTCTGAAATGCAGGCCTCTCTCATCTGCCTTGAAATAAAGGAGAGAGGTACTAAGGGCAGCAAGGGTCTGAAACACTGCTGCCAGCTGCAGATTTAACTGACAAGACACTGGGATTTTCTTCTGTGCAAGCAGAAGCTTTGGGAGGGTCACCAGAGGCAGTTTTTGGCTCTCTTTATCCACCTCCTCCCCTCCCTCTGCAAACCTCCCCCAAGCAGAATAAATGACTATTCTGTTTGGATAGAAGAGCATGAGAAGTTATTCAATGAACTAGGACATCTTGCAGGCCTTAGGAAAAGCAGCTGAGGAGCAGCAAAGCTCCCAACATGCCCAGAGACCGCTCGGTGCCATCGTCCCCTCCAGCTCCATTCCCAAGCTCTGCTGCAGAGCCAGCACAGCCTGCTCCTTGGGAAGGGCCATTCCCACAGGCCTGGCTCTGGGCTTGGCTGTGCCTCTGTTTACTCTCCATCTTCACTAGCATTTGAGCTGCCCTGTTGTCAGCAACATTGCAATCAAGGCGGAGGCAAGCAGCCGGTGATAGTAGTGGCCATGCCCAACAGCCCTGATCCACCTCTGCCTTTCTGATCACTCTCACACAAAGCCATGCCAGGCCCTTCTCTTTTCACACTGACAGTAGATGCCATATTCAGAAGGATTTGACATCTTATATTCGCTCGAGAAAAGATCCCACCAAATCTAACCAAAAGTGCTAAAAATTCTGCCATTCTGACCCACACCAGCACGGGCTCCTCAGAGATGTCCACATGTTTGTGGTACAAGGCAGCAGAACACGTTCTGCTGCAGCTGCTCCCAGCAGCAGTGTCCCACACAGTGCTGGTACAGGAGCTGCTGCTCCAGCAGGCAGGCTCCACTGCCACGGCTCCAGACTGGGGCTGAGTGCTCCTGGGGCAGGGGGCACTGCCAGGGTCCCTTGGAGCAGGGTCCCAGCCCCAGCAGCCTGCCAGGACAGCTCCCTGCTCTGCCATGGGAGTGGGGGGCACTGCCAGGGTCCCTCAGAGCAGGGTCCCAGTTCACCAGGACAGCTCCCTGCTCAGCCATGGGAACAGGGGGCACTGCCAGGGTCCCAGCCTGCCAGAACAGCTCCCTGCTCTGCTCTGGTTGTGACTGGCTGGAAAGGAGCACAGCTGCTCATCCACAGCAACTCCGTGTAACCTCCCAGACCCACTGATGGGACTGGAAATGACAGAGAAGGAACTGAGAGCAACACAGAGTATGGCCAATAACAGGTTCACAACTCTGCTTTTCCTGACAAGTATCACGAGTCCTGCTTGCTCTTCTAGGGGACTTTTCTGTACCACATTACACTAAGTTTGCCTTGGTGCTAAAGCAAACTACTGTTAAGCTCAGTGAACTCCCTGAACAAGCCACTCCTTTCCATCACCAAACAAATAACCAAATATTACAGAACTTGATTACTTTCAGCATCACAGTTAAGAAAAAAAAATCCCCATAACAAAATTACTCACACAATCCCATCGTTCAGAACTGCTTTAGCTCTTCATCTGTACTAAATGTGTTGAAATAATCTACATGAAGTGAAGCAGAAGTACATGAAGTTCTTATTTATGTTTCTGTTCATTTAAAATGCAGCTTTTCTCCAGTCTTCTCTCAGTGCATGCAGATTTCCACACTAAACACCAAATACACACTACTAATAAAGACTATGATTATTTGTACATAGTATATGGTGTCACCAAATATGAAAATTACCTCAAAATGCACTACAGATGCTATTTTGCTATTGCAAGAAGCTTCTATAAAAAGGTAGTGTAACCTATAACTCTCCTTGTTTACACTGTGTGACTGAATTCGACTGCTCATTATAAAAGGATCCTGCATTACTACTGAAAAATGCAAACTCCAAAAGGTGCTATCTTGTTGACATTCTAAGAAAATCAGAACAAATTCTCCCCTCTCGTAGAAGATGACTCTCACAAAACTTTCTCCAACTGTGTTTTAAGGCAGAACTTCTGATATCAGTACTGCTATTTATGCTGAACATCTAACAGGATGAAAGAGAAAAAGACACAGTTTTTACCAGTAAGGGCCTATCAGCTTTTCCACCTTAATTAAAAATATTAATAGCATCTTATTTCAGCAGCAATAGAGCACTTCACAAGCAATTTTAACAGAAGGAGAAACTTACTGCAATCTACCTTTTCACGGGCAGGTTACATTTATTTGCATATAACATTGTAATGTTTAACAGAAACATTACAGGATATAGGTGCCAACAGAAAACTGTTGCCCCAAAACACACTCCCCCCACTTTAAACACGGTAAACATGACTGAATTACCGTCTCTTCATAAACTGAACAAGTACATGCAGTAGGTTCCCATATTTTTATCACAATGAACAAACTATTTGATGTTGACCTCAAAAATACAGTTATTGGTTAAGAGGAAAACATTTTCATCCTTGTCATCTCCTAATCTCAAAACTCCAATTTGTCTAAAATTGACAATGCTGAAAAAACTGAAAAGCCAGTTCATGCAACACTAGTGCTCACAGTCCAACCACACCTTTTCCTTCAAACACTCGAATCTGGAAGCAATGACTAATGTAAAATTACCAGGGAGCAGGAGGCTATTCAGAAAAAAAAAAAAAAAAAAGTACAAAGGTCTATGGGGCAAACAGAGGCACTGAAGAAACACTGGTGATGCCTCACTGGTGATGCCTCCTGAGCGTCAGCCGGGAGGAGAAATGGACCAGAGGGGGCTTGAGTCATCAACTACGGCTTTTCTGTGCTGAAACAGCCTGGGCTCAGCACCAGCATTTATTGTATTGCGGCGAGACTTCACTTCCCAGCTCTCCCAGCCCGAGCCCGGCAGTGGCACTAGGTTACCGGCACCTGCAGAGCACTTTGTGCTCTCGCACACGCTGCAGCGTGCCCGAGGCACGGGAACGGCCGGCGCGGCCACTGTCCTGCAGCCACGGCCGTCCTGTCCTGCAGCCACGGCCAGCGCGGCCACTGTCCGGCAGCCATGGCCATCCTGTCCTACAGCCACGGCCGTCCTGTCCTGCAGCCACGGCCATCCTGTCCTGCAGCCACGGCCATCCTGTCCTGCAGCCACGGCCGTCCTGTCCTGCAGCCACGGCCGTCCTGTCCTGCAGCCACGGCCAGCGCGGCCACTGTCCGGCAGCCATGGCCATCCTGTCCTACAGCCACGGCCGTCCTGCCCCCGCACGTGCTGCTCCGCTCCCAGCCCCGCGGATGGCACCGGAGACGGGGAGAAAACGCCGCCGAAAGTTCCGGCAGCCCCAAGCGCCGCGCTCCCGGTGCGCGGGCCGAGGATGCTCCGCGGCTCCCCGGGACCCGGCGGCCGGAGCGCGGCTCGTCCTGCGGCCACGCCAAGCGTGAAAGATCCGTGCTTAAATCCCGCGCAGGAACACGGCGGCGGCGGCGTGGTCAGGGATCCCGGGAGCACCGGGAGCCGGGGAGCTCCGGGACGGGCGCTGGGCCCCGCGCCGCCCCGCGCGGGCACACCGGGCCCGCCCGCCGACCCCGCCATCCCCGCAGCGCCCGCCGCGTCCCCGCCCGGCCCGGCCCGGCCCGCGTGGCGCTGCGGGCACGCCGAGGCCCGGCGGCCCTGCCCGCTGCGGCCCCGCCGGCTCGCAGCCCCCAGCGCGGCGCCGAGCCCCGCGCACACGGCGGGCCCGGGCTGCGCTCTCCCGCCCGGGGCAGCGCCCGGGCGGCGGCGCCTCCGCCGCAGCGGCCCTCCGGGCGGCTCCGCCGGGCTCCGCGCGGCCCCGCGGGCACGGAGAGTGCGCGGCGCTCCGCCCGCGGGGCCGCCCGTAGACGGCGGCTCTTCGGCCCCGGTGCCCCGGCGGGGTGCGGGGTCCGCCGCCGCGCCTCCCGCGCCGCCCGCCGCGCCGCGCCCCGCCGCCCCCTCGGCTCCTTCCCGCGCGGCGGCCCCGGCCCGCGGCTGCCCCGCGCCCCGCACTCACCGCGCGGAGCGGCCCCGCGGCCCCGCCGGGCGCGCCCGCCCTACCCCGGGGTCTCCATGGTGGCGGCCCCGCCGCCCGCTCCGCCGGCCCCGCCCCGCCCGCGCGCCGCGTCACGCGCCGCCCGGCCCGGCGCCCGCCCCCATTGGCCAGGCGCGGCCCGGGGTGGCTCCCCATTGGCTGCTGCCCCGCGTTAAACCCGCCAATGGCAGCGCCACTTGAGGTTGCCGTGGTTACCGATGCCGTGTGGGGAGACGGCGTGGACGGGACGGGACGGGACGGGACGGGATAGGACAGGACACCACACCACAGCGACCCGACCCGACCCGTGTCTGCTCCGCCGGGAGCGGCCCGGCGGGACCCGCGCGGTGCCCAGGGCGGCTCCGCCGGCCGAGCCCGCTGGGACGGCAGGCTCCTCCGGCGCCACCCGCCGGACCCGTCGCGGTGAGTGTCCGAGCGCGGCGGGGGCGAGCGGTGCGTGGGTGGATGAACAACCGGTTATAAAATGGCCGGTGCGGGGTGCCCGCGACGGCCGGGCGTGTCCGTCCCGCCGAGCCCGCCGCCTCCCGCCCCGCCGGAGCTCCGGGGCTGTGCCGAGCGCAGAGCCGGGCCCGTCCCCGTTCCCCGTGCCCGGCTCCGGGCTGGCCCTGGGGGCACGGCCCGTCCCCGTTCCCCGTGCCCGGCTCCGGGCTGGCCCTGGGGGCACGGCCCGTCCCCGTTCCCCGTGCCCGGCTCCGGGCTGGCCCTGGGGGCACGGCCCGTCCCCGTTCCCCGTGCCCGGCTCCGGGCTGGCCCTGGGGGCACGGCCCGTCCCCGTTCCCCGTGCCCGGCTCCGGGCTGGCCCTGGGGGCACGGCCCGTCCCCGTTCCCCGTGCCCGGCTCCGGGCTGGCCCTGGGGGCACCGCCCGCACCCTCTGCCCGTCCCGCTCCCGCCGCTCCTGGGAGCCGTGCCCCGCCGTGCCCGGTACCGGCCGAGCGCACAGCCCGCTCGCACCCGACAGACCAAGCCCAGGTGTTTGGGAAAGATGCGAAAACACTTTCCGTAGTGTTTTAACATCTCACTGTTTTAAACTTTCCAGTAGCAGGCGAACTTTCTGGATGGCGTGTGAGGAATCATAGATGTAGGAAAGAAAAGCCAGCATCCCTAAAAGCACTGTAACACATTTCAATATCAGACTTTGGTGTGTTAAATGCTTGTGATAACTTTTTGCATGCCGTGCCTGTCCTGAGCTCGCCATCCCGGCGTGTCTCGGTCCTGGCTGGGGCCGTTGCTCTCCGTGCAGCCCCCGAGCAGACCGCTCCGGTGTACCAGCTGTGACTGCTTTTCCATTCGCTCATTGCTCTGCTCCCACCCTCCCGCCCTGCAGGTACCATGGCGATCGGCTCTCACCGCTTCATTGCATGACTGTAAACGGATAAGCGGAGCCAAAACCGAATGGCCACTTGAATCAGCAGCTCTTGCTGTGTCAAGAGGTTGTTCCTCATCCTCTTCCCCTGCTTATTGATACAGATGCTGTAGAAAGCCTGCTGGAACCTGAAAATGTATCCACATTGTAACTCGTGTCTGGTTTCTATCCAGCTCAGTTTTTCAGTTTTGTATTCGATGGGGCGACCATAGGGTTTTTTTTAAGCATAAGGACACACGAACTCATGATGTGGTTTAATTGGTTCTAATGCTGCAGGTAGAACTATGTCCTTCCTTAGTCCCTGCTTACCAGGGAACTGTACTTTAGCTGAACATGGGCAGTCACCTTTAAACTCATATAAATTCTCTGAATTTCCCACTTGGAATGTAATTGGCTACATGGAAGCTGTTTACGCTGTTGGTAAGATATTTAATCTCTGAGGTTTTTGTTGCTATTTGTATAATTTTTATATATTGAATAATGCAGTAGGAACTCCTACATTCTGATGATATCCACATGGAAAATGCTTGGCAGCTGTAAACAGGAGTCCTGAGTCCTCATTGCTCTAAAAAATCTCATGGTTCATACCATGTGAACTACATATAAAATATTACCAAACCAGAATGGTGGTCTCTGTCTAGGAAATGGGAAACAAGAGCTGAGAGGAATAGCAGTAGAAACTTAGTAAAAAAGAGTAACAGGTGTGAAATAAAACAAGTAGAGGGAAGGGTCAAATGAAAGTGGAGAACTGGAATAAAGATAAAATGTGGAATAACTAGATCTAGAATAAAGGGAGGAGAAGTGCAGGATGTGCAAGAACTGTGACCTTCATTAGTTGCAAGGTTGCTCCTACCAAAGGTGTAGAGGATTAATTAAATTAGCTTCAAGTCAGTCTCAACTGGTTTTCACCTGTAATTTGGGCATTACTATATATATATAATAACAGAGAGAGCAGCTTTTGAGAAATGAGGAAGCTTACTTGCCCCCAGTACATGGAGCTATTCCTGGGTGTCATGTGGGGGCTGTGGAAGGCACGGGTGACAGACAGGACACTGGAGGGGGCACAATGCCATCCCCAGGCCTTTGGGGCTCCAGGGGGTCAGGAACAGGCTGCTCCAGGTGCCCTGCATCCCTGCAGAGCCATGCATTGCAAGGTGTGGCTGTGCTTTAGAGTTTCCCCTCGGGGTGAGATGGGAAAGGGTAACAGGCACTGTTGGGAAGGAGAAAGGGATCTTGAGTTGGTTTGTTTTGGCACAGAAGAAGCAGGAGGAATTGAAAGTAACATTTTGAGATCCTGTCAGATTTGGAAATATGTTGAATGACTGTCAGTGGGGAAAAGCTGTTTCATTCTGTCTGGTGTTAGTCATACCCTCATAGCTGCTTTATTTGTTTTGGCACCCTGAGCAGCCAATACATTATCTAATTGGCTGCTCTGTGTCCAGTGCAGAATCCTGTCCAACTGGGATGACATAGGCTGGGGAAAGGCACCCATTTCAACTTTCCAATGCACAGGGCTGCATGGAGGGTGATTCTTTGATTTATTCCATTGGCTGATAATGGTCTTGGTCAAACACGTTTAAATTCTTTAAATTTTAGAATCAGCAGCAAACAATAACAGTCTCTTTTTATTCATCTTCTTCTTCGTGTGACTTTTAAGTAAGATGTTCTGTTTCATTCTCATTTGGAAAGCCATGATTCCACTGTTTGCAATGTTTGCAGTTTGGAACAATCTGTCTCATGATTTCCTTTGGGATCGTGCTGGTTTCTCCTGAGCCTTAAATCTGACCCATAAAGTGACTGTGCTCATCTTCCAGTGCTTTAGATGGCAATGTTGTTAACAGGTATTTGCTGGTTGTTTTGCTGCTGTTTTGCTTCTTCAGCATTTCCAGTCATTAATATGTTTTTTTTTGGCTTTATTTAATCTGTTCTGAAATTAATCCATAATCGAATTTTGCTTTGTAGATATATATATTCCACAAATGTTCACAGCCCTTGCAGAACACTGACATGCTTATCTCTAAATTTTAGTGATAAATAGCAGTCACAAAAACAGTGCTGCTTTGTTTCTTGGTGGCATTTTTGTTTTGCTTCCTTTTTTTTTTTTTTTTCTGCTTTTTGTTTTGTTATTTGTCAATTTGGTTGGTTAGATTTGGGAGGGGTGGGTCTGGGGAGTGCAGTTTGGTTTCTTCTGGAAGCTATGTAATGCTGCCTGCTGTAACTGTAATCTCTTCCAGATACTGAAATTATGAAGGTTTGGGGGAAAAACATCTGGAGAAGAAAGTGATGCTCATGGCAGGCTAACACAACACCTGAGCAGCTGTTTAGTGCTACATGGGGAGTTATTTAGGTGTGTGGGGTTCTTTCCTCTCCTTAAAACCTACAATTTGATTTCAAAAGTTACTGCAAGCCATTGTGTTGATGTCACAGCAACTCAATCAATCACAATACAATTGATTTCGGGTAATTCTGAAACTGTAATTTCATTTGGTGTAGAAAGCACTGAATGTTCTCCTACTTTTAATTGCTTAACTGGAGAGGTAAGGCACCTAACAGGTGTGTTTCTGAGGAAGGTGGTGGGCTGATGTTTTGCTTTTTCAGTGAGGGCTTTTATAGAAATGTTCTGTTTCAGACAGTGCCATTCAAAATTACTGCTCTGCCATGGGTAGATATTACTCTTTCCCTGTGGTAAAACAAAATATTGAGGAAAACTATTGGATACTGACAGGTTGTTTGCACTTTGTTTTTCTTGCATGGCTTTGAAGCATCAAGTAGGAGTATTTGGTTGTAGATGGTGCTCAGTGCTCAGCCTGTGCTCTGGCTCAGGCCCAGCTGCCATGGGCAGAACAATGAAGCCCTGTAATGAGATCTCCCTCCAGCTTTCCCAGTGCCAGCAACAGGATCCTGCACCCCTGCAGGGAGCTGCATTTCAGAATTGATCAGCCTCCCCAGAAACCTCCCTGGCACAAATGCCTTATTTTTTCATCTGGCTCAATCTTCCTGATGCACTGTCCCTGCCTGTGGTGCCTGCACCAAGGAATGTGTGAGCAGCCAAGCACAGCAGGAGTGGCAGGGCAGACAAGGCTTTGCCCTGGGTGCCTGTTTCAGCAAAATGGAGAGGGTCTGAGGATCAGCAGCTTGCTGACCAGTGGGGTAAGCTCAGTAGCCTGTTCTTGGCCAGCCCCAGCAATCCTGTCCCAGTGTGCTGTTTCAGCTGGAAGCTGGTCCCAGGAGCTGTGTTTGGGGCAGCAGGAGAAGGGATGCCCTTAGTGAGCTGTGCTAATGGTGACATCAGGTTTCACCTGTAAGTCAGGGTTCCTAGAGGATGTTGCAGCACCTGGAAATAGGCAGGCAGCTTGGCAAGAGCCAAGTGGGTGATTTGGAGAAAAGATGGCAGGAAATGCCGACTGGGATGTCCAGTATAGATAAGGTCATCAGCTGTTGGTCTGTTCTTGGGTATTCAGGTCCTAAGCTTGCAATTGTTGAGTCAGCAACCTTAAAAAAAACCAACCAAAGCCCACAACAACTCCCCCCAAAGCCCACAAAGAAATAATAAAACCCCCACACCCCAGCTCTGGGCAATGCAGGTACTTCCATCTGCTCAAGGACAGGGAGGTCCCCTGAAATCCTTTGCAGTTTCTACCAATTGCTACAGTTGCTGAACAAAATATTACCCATCTTCTTACTAGTTTGTATATGAGGCTGGAAAAACTGTTGAGAGAGAACCAAACTGTAATCTTTCTTACCAGACCAGGGATACAGAATGTCAGACTGAAATCTAGACATACTTTTCAATAAGGAGGCAACAAAGAAAATGTACATGCAGAAAGATTCCTTGATTCATGTTTACAGACTGTACATTTCCAGTGGCTGTGACTGAGGGGCCCCAGACAAGGATGAGTTGCTTTTTCTAGTAGGATATCAGACAACATTATGCAATAATTTAAAGTGAAATTGTGCCAAATGCTTCCCTGCACATAACTCTGGGAATTTGGCCTAGCAGAACTGGCAAAAGCTGTACAAAATGATACTGATGCTCCTGACAAAATCAGCTGCAGTGGCTCCTAAATCACGGGAATTATCTGTCCCTCTGGCCTGTCTCTCACAGGCTGCAGACAAACGTTCTGCTCTGACTCCCACTACACTACTCAGACAGAAATCAGCTAGGCTGCCTTAAAGGACAGTGACACAGAGAGGTGGTGCCAGCACCACCTCACAAAGTCCCTCAGGGTCCTCTCTGGCCCGTGGTGTTTGTCCTGGCTGTGTCCCTGCTGCAGTGATGTGGGAGCTTGGGCAGTGAGATGCAGAACTGCTCTGAAGGTAATGGCTGCACCTCCACACAGCACAGCTTCCCGTGGCTTCAACAGGGAAAAACATCTTGGCTTAAGGAGAAATTGGACTTATTCAGACAGAGTCATATGTTCTTGAAGCACTGCTAATCTGTCCTGCCAACAGCACAAACGAAGCCAGCTGACTTCTGCCTGCAGTTCATTAGGAAATGCATGCAGGAATTGGTCTGTCAGCAGAGCTGTGAGGAAGAGGCCTCCAGCAGTGGGGCAGGGATCCCTTCCATACAGATTTGGGTTTGTTGAGTAGAAAACATCAGCAACAAAGCTAGCATGAAAATGGGGTGGGAGGAAATGTTTCCATTTCTGCTACACAGAAGGCAACAGTAAAGACAGAGGCATGTGCAAAAGGTGACAAGTTAAAATTACCTTTTTAATTCCAGAAATAAGGAACCTGACTCCTGTTTCCCTTCCTGCTTTGACAAAATCTGAGTTCTAGCTAGACACAGAAAATAAAGCTATCTTGACTCTCAAGCTGTGTATTTCCAATTGTGCATTTTGCAGCAATGGAAAGCAATGGTTGATTTATCTGAGGAGCAATGGGGCTGGGATTTAACAACTGGAATCCAGATAGGTTGCACAGATTTTTTGAAGTTCAGTCTTCAGTTGGTTTTTGTTGTTCTTTTTTTTTCCTTTTAAAGTGACTCAATGACTGTGACCTGCTCTGAGCTTCTTCAACTGTCTTCCACTGAACTTCTGCTGCTAGTTAGTATTGACTATTTCAGTATCTGGTGGTTGAGTACGTGTGATGCTCTTGCAGAACACACAGTTCTGCTGCAGTTGCTTTTGAGGGCTAGCTCCTTAACTATCCCAGCCTGTAAAATTGTATCCTTAGTCCAGTGCCCAGTGGTGTTTGGCATATGTGGAATTTCTCTGAAATTCCTGTGGTACCTGCAAATCCTGCCTCTTGATAAGAAGAGCAAAGCCCAGGTACTTTGTTGGATTGCAGGGAATGTTGATTCTCTGCAGTTGTGTTACAGCATCTTTGCTTCTGCAGTGCTAAGTGAATTCTGTAGATTTAAGTGTTTTTTGTGATGGATGCAGAGCAGCAGAGGGGTGAATGCTCACTGCACTATTCCAAACAAGCCTTTGGACACAGCCTGGCCCATAGCAGGTGTGCTTTGCAGGCCAGGCAGCCACAGGTCAATTTAACTAAACATTTATTATTTCTTAACTAATGGAGAAAATTATAGGGTCCTATAAAGGAAAACTTGGCCTCACGTCTTCCAATTATTCTTCCATATATTCAAGCATATTGTTTCATTTTCTAGCTATTGTTGTACACGGAGGCAATAAATAGAAATCTAGATAGAACTGTAATAAAAAGAACAGATGACAAAATTCTGCAAATCTCTTGTGCTACAGAAGTCTGTAAATGCCTCAGACTTTCTGCCCTTAGCTCAGCAAAGCTGGACTTTGACCAGGTTTGTCCTGTCTGTGCCAGGAGCTGCCCAAAGGAGCTGTGGCTGTCCATCCCTGGCAGTGCCCCAGCCCAGGCTGGGCAGGCTGGCGCAGCCTGGGACAGTGGAAGGTGTCCCTGCCATGGCAGGGCTGGAGCTGGATGAGCTTTAAGACCCAACACCAAATACTCTGTGATGAACTACTCAAAGCATTTCTCTTTTCAGCCTCTTTCATTTGCACCTTGCAATTGCCAGGTGTGCTGACTGCAGCAGGCCAGCTGTGTTTGAAAAGGGATTGGGCACGTTTTGTTTGAGACAAAACAACATGAAATGCCACCTGACTCACTTGATCCAAGGTGATGTAAGTGACTTCATTTCTTACTCTTTTTATGTCAACTTACCAACTTCCAAAACATTTACTTCCTTTCTTTAATCTGCTTGTTTCAGTGTTTTTTCTAAGTGTTCCTGAAGTTTATTTCCTATTGGATTTTTAAAGAATATTCCAAGAATGGAGGGGGAGTAGAGCTCCCTGGTGAAGATCCTCAGAAAGCAGAGCTATTCCCTGCCCTGCAGTGTGACAAAGCTGTCATGAAGCTGATTGTTTTAAGTGTTACTCAAATTGATCTTCCTACTTTGGATTAAGTTTTACTTAATGAGGAAGTAATGAGATTATCATAGACAAAAAGGACTGTCTCTTTTGGGAACATACCATTTCTGAGACTTGACTTTATTTCAAAGAGAGCCATAATTCTTTCTTTAGGGGAATGTAAATTTAAATTACAATCAAACAATGGGATTTTTCTAGCAGCTGTTTTGACACCCAATGATAGAAGTATTATACTGTATATTTTCTTCCTGGGGAAAGGATTGACTGCTGCAAGATTAACACACTCTGGATGGGTGCCATTTTCAGATAGTTAGTTCAACCAGAAGAGAAAGGATCTGATTAAGGGATCAAGCTCATTATTTGTTTGTTGTTTGTACTCCATAACCTACAATGGGAGTGAATCTTTGCCTCTTTTTCCTAACAATAATTAGGATCAGACAGTTCAACAACTGCATATTAATATTATTTTTCTTTAAATGAAAACACGCAGTAGCTAAGCAATTAACATTTCATTAAACTTTAAAATCTTTCAAAAGGCCTTACACAAAATATTCAAGACATCACCAGGTATGCAAAATAGAGCACAGAGAATAAGGGACTTCTGAGTTTGGGGGTTTTTTCTGAGTTTGTATTTCTTGGGCAGATCTGCTGTAATGTATGATCCCAGGTGCTGCTGATGCTGTGTTCCCAGTCTCAGTAAGTCAGTGGTACATTGTGGGAGAGGATTGACTGTAACACCTGCTGCCACAGGATTCCTCATCCTTCCTGCACACAAACCCCAGGAGCACCTGCTGTACTGCCACTGGTGATGTTATTAAACTGTGTTTTGTGGAGACTTGATTTGTATTATTGATTTTTACATTTAATAATGGCAGTGATTTAATACATGCACAGGAAATTGTGTTTCAAAAGGCATGTCTGGGTCGTTGAGCACTGTGCCTCCCTGCCAGAAATCCATCTGCCCTTTGCTTGATGAGCAGCACTTTAGCTGGGAGGGAAAAATGGCACTGGTGACCCAGATCTGCAAAGATTTATGTATGCAAACCACCTGTTGAGAAGAGACAGTGGAATTAGGCACTTTAAAAGCACTGGTTGAACTGCCTGGACTGGAGCTGACTCAGCCCCAGGAGCAGTCTGTGGCAGGCACCAGGCTCTGCTTCCTCCAGGAATGCTGGCTGACTCTGGGGAGTTTAATTTCTATTTAAATGAAAGGAAGGAGGATCTTGCCTCAGTATTGGCTATTCCCATATGTAAGAATAAACATGGGTCATGCACCTCAGACAACAGCAAGGACTTACATTAAGAATGCACTGAAATCTTTTAAGAGATCACATTTTTATTGCCTAAAAGAGTCCAGTGAACAGTGAAATACTAAACTGTGAAAGGAGCAGAAAAAGAGACTTGATAAACCTTGTGCTTTTTACTGCTGCCAAAAGATGTAGCTGTGGTTGGTTGTAGGCAGAGCTGATTGCAGTTCTTGGGGATAGATTACTATGCACAGGGACTTCTGCTTGGGGGCTGGTTGATCCTTTGCACTTTTTCTTTCTAAGATGCATTGAGACTTGCCTAGAGCCTGCAATGAAGTTTGAGCAAAGCTTTGGGACAGGGTATTGGAATTTGGGCTGAGAGAGACTTTTACAGTATTGGAGCGGTTTCTAGATACATCTGCATTAAAACAGAATTAAATATAACTGGGAGTGGTTTTATCATTTTGATTAGTAGATTTGCTAGTTACTGAAGATAAGATGCAGGTTTATATGGACCTTGTCCTCTTCCAAAACCATCTTTGCATTCACTTTCAGTGTTTTAGGGAAGTCATAATATTGAATATCAGAAAATAATGCCTGTGGAAGGCTGAGATAAAATACAAATATATGACATAATTGTGGAAGAGAGGAATGGGTTGGCTTGAGGGGAATAAGGACTTGGTTCATCAAATACCATAGCCCTGAATTTACAGAAAATGGCCAGTCTTTTTTTTTTTTTTTTTTTTTTGGCATTAGTTCTGTTTTTGAGATGTATTCTCTTGGTTCCTTTAGGAAGGAGGTGCAGACCAGGTCAATATGTGAAGCTTTCTTCAAATACTGACATTAAATCAGAGGCATGTCAGTAGAAAGGAGATATCAACAATTTGCCAAATGATCAAATAAATCAATAACCCAGAGGGGTAACTCTGCTGCTGCTAATCTTACTAGTGTCCATAGTTATTTTTCAGAAGGGACAGTGTGTCTTGTGTTAGCAGCCTGTCATTTAAAGCTGGCCAGATGGACCCAGATTAGGATGATGGCTCCCAAAACGTGTAATGCAGGAGGATGACGCTGGTGTGGCAGATGCACAGGGAGCAGTAATAAAAGGTTTTAATAGACAGAAGTGGCTCTGATGGGTCCAATCTTCTTAGAGCTTTTGAGTACTCCCAATTTTCCACCAATGTTATTTTTGCCTTCATTACATGGTGCAGATGAGAGTCACTGCAGGACTCCCTTCCCAAGTTTAGCAGTAGAAGAAGTGTTGGATGGTCAGAAACCAAAAACAGCAGCAGGAGGAAGCCTGACAGCCAAAAGCAGAGGGCTGGATGCAAACAT
The DNA here is from genome assembly GCF_029582105.1 of Oenanthe melanoleuca. Classification (NCBI taxonomy): domain Eukaryota; kingdom Metazoa; phylum Chordata; class Aves; order Passeriformes; family Muscicapidae; genus Oenanthe; species Oenanthe melanoleuca. The sequence goes on along the minus strand of NC_079341.1, from coordinate 36,730,747 downwards.
CAAACAGCCCACAGGAAAGTGCACTGTAAGCTGTCTGCAGCTGCAGTCTCACCTGTTTGTTTGGCTGGCATGAATAGCTCTGTCAGAGTAGTTCCCTTCACATTTCTCCTGCTGCTCTTCCTTCCTACCTTCCTGTTGCAGTGTGCCATCCCTGGAATTTGTAGGGATAAACTAGTTCATCTCACTGGAAAAGTGAGGAGATAACCCCACAAATGAATAACTTATGCTGCTCTATGATATGCTGTGCTGCTGCTTGGTGTGGGACCAGGCAAATGTCAAAGGTATGACAGAGAAATGGAATTGTGAGTGTGGAATTTTGGCAGAGTGTGGCTGGGTTTGAGGAGAGGCTCTGTGGGCAGCCTTGCTGGACATGACCTTCCCTTCCTGGTGTGACTCAGCTGCTGATTCAGTGCAGCTGAAACACCTCAGGTGGCTCTATTGCTTTTATTTCTGTGCAAGACCTGGCATGACACCCATGCATGCTTAATTCAAAGTAAGGGGTTGACACATGAAAGACTTTTTTTTAAACTGTGTTGTATAACTTATTGCACCTGAAACATCCCCTTTGACCCATGATGTGGGTACTTGGTACATGCTGCTCTCCAAGAGTTGAGCCACTGCTGCCTGAACAACTGACCTGGTTCCGCAAGTGTTACCACAGAGGGGGTTAGAGGGACCTAGTCAGTCTCCAAAAATTAGAAAAGAGTGACCTTTTTAGGCTTAATTTCTATAAAGCAAAGAACACCTTAAAAGCTGACCTTACATTTGGATTGAGGGACTCATATTTTCATATTTGAAAAACACAAAGTAAAGAATAGAAGAGCTATGCCACAGGATTACAGATTAATTGAGGAAATAGTACTTTGTTTTCTTGGCTGCTAAATGGTATGAGGCACATGAAATCTCTCCTAAAGTGAAAGACAAACCTGAGGAATTTCTGTCTAATTACATTTTTAGTGAGATGTACCTCTTCTCAGAAAACAATGGATATTTTTGAAAGTGTTTTCAGATTGCATCCACAATGTTGGTATTCTCATATGTTTGTTTCTCAACAGGTAAAAAATAAAAATGGGTGAACTGGACCATGGAGCATTGTTTTCCGATCACAGGATTAGTGGTGCAGGTATGTGTGCTGTCATGTTTGGGTTTAATTGTTTTCTTGACTGTTTATGAATCACTCTGCCATTAATAGACTCATATAGGAGCAGCTCTGGCACTCTGGTTATGGTTTGGGTTGGAAAGGACCTTAAAACCCATCCAGTTCCACCCTGCCATGGCAGGAACACCTCCCACTGTCCCATTGCTCCAGCCCCAGTGTCCAGCCTGGCCTGGGACACTGCCAGGGGTCCAGGGGCAGCCACAGCTGTGCCAGCCCTGCCCACCCTGCCAGGAGCAATTCCTGCTTTAGCTCCTGTCTGTCCACCCTCCTTCCAGGTTACAGCTGCTGCCCCTCATGCTGTCCCTTACAGATCCTGCTAAAGGAGCAGATCCTTCCTGTTCCTCATGCAAGCCCCCTTTACAGACTGAGAGGCTGCAATAAAGTGTCCCTGGGGTGTTCTCTAGGCAAACATCCCTCTCTCTCAGCCTGTCTCCCCTGGAGGACAGTTCCAGCCCTCTGGCCATTTCCATGGTCTCTGGGCTGGGTTTCTGTGCCCCTCTGCAGGGTTCTGGAGCTCAGTATGGTAACCTGTAGTGCTGGAAACATTGGTTCTGATTTCTAGCTATAGAAATTCATTTTATGCCTCACACTTGAAATATTTCACAAGAATTTGAAATGACCTTATGTGTTTTATATGATAACCAGACAATTTGGTGGTTCCTGCACAAAATGCTCTTTGCAGCCAGAAGTACAAACCTGCTGACTACGAGCATCTGTATGAACTTGCTGCAGAGGCAAAGATGGCCTCTGCACAAATTCAGTTAAAGGTAAGATTTTTGTTTTGTTGGTAATGTGAGTGTTTTTGAAATTCAGTGGCCATATTTCTTGTCCCTGCCCCAAAGAATCTGAGAATGAACAGGGATCACAAATTTCTGTGACAGCGTTCAACCAGAGGGGGTCAAGTATGAAAGTTTATCTTGCCTATACTGTGATTTAGATGTGTTAATGTCAATGTGTGGACTTTTTTCAGATCAGGGATGCAAAATATGTGTGGATTCTACTTCCTCAAAAGACAGGAAAAATCCTTATTTTACTTGAGGAAAATTCACCCAAGCTTACTACACAATCCTGGGGGCAATGAAGAATTTGTGGGATTAAATGGGAAGGGACAGCTGATCCAGGAAAAATAGCCAAACAAAATATATGAAGTGAGGATTTCCAAAAGTCAAGAGGATGTAGATCTTAAAAAAGAAGATGAAAAATGTTTAATAGCCATAAAATGTAAATGTAGAGCAGACAGAAATGTATAAATTGGTGCAGAACATCTCAAGGGGTAAAGACAAGAGGAGCCTTATTTAATACTAGAGATGGGTGGCACTGAATGAGAGAAAAAAATACATACTTTATAATATTGCTTCCTTTAGGGCATGTAGGTATCATATGTCAAAAATTCTGTCAGATATTGCTTCATGGATTGGCAGTACCAAATTCTCCTGAACACATTCAAGCTTTATTTTTTCTTCTTTCTTTTGTGTTTCCACCTTCTCAAGTGTTTTCCAAGTGAGTAGGCAGTAAAATATACATGGTGAAAGCTCCAGGGAGACTAGTATGTGTTCCACCTACTACTTTTTGTGGCTGATTCAAGCCATTCAGATTTTGAAGAGTTGGGTTACTCTTCCTTTGAGGTAGAACCAAAGAAACAAATGGCAAATCAATTGCTGACTGCTTAAGGAATAAAATGACAGCACAACAGGGAAAAAAGGTAATATTGCAGCAGTTGTACATAAATGGAATTGCTGTTGCTATAAAATAATTTCAACAGCATGTTAAACTTTACATGCAAAAGTGCTTCAACTTTTGTTTCACTTAGTTTTGGAATTGGTTTGAAGATGTAACTATTTTCAAATTGCTTTTAATACAGTATTCTGCTTGCTTAAGTTTGATTTTTATATAAGAGTTTTCATATTGTAACAATGGATAGAAGCAACAGTAACATGTCTCGTGAAATAGAGGAAACTCTTTTTTTTTTTTTTTTTTTTCCCCCACTTTCTTCTCTTATTAATTGTGATTTGAAGTGCAACAAACTTATTTAATGAAAATTGGTTACATTTGAACCCATTGTTCTTTAGAAAAACAGAGTTTTTAAAAATGCTATTAGGTTCGTCATTTTGTATTAAAGTTTCCATGTGAAGGTATTTGATAAAGCTGTTGAACATGTTCAAAACACAACCTTTAATTTTCCCTGCAGATTAAAAAAGCAGAGCAAGTTTCAAAAATTAGCAAAGAGCAAATGCTGCTGAAACAGCATCGTCAGGTGTGGTGGCAAGAGTATAAAAGACTGAGTGAGAGCAGGTAAGGGCAGAGTCTGAGAACATTGCAAGGGTACAGGAGTGCCCTTGTGAGGGGACCAGGAGTTTACAGGTGGTTTTTAGCTCCTCTAGAATCTGTCTCTCCGTGTGTGTTGGGGTCACACAGCAGGGAACCTGAGCAGTGCTCTTGTCTCTTACCCTGTGTGCTCAACAAGAACACTGGTGGCTTTTTTACCACCTTTGTGTCCAAGTTCACTTCTTATCTTCCCAGGCAAAGAATTCCCTTTTTTATGTGATTGTTGGAGTATTTGAGGATTCTTGCAAATGGAATGAATAAGAAATTAAAGCTTCTACAAAACACATTTCATTTCCTCAGGCAAAAAGCAGAAGAAGAAATTAAGACTTTTCTTGATGAAGAAAGTCATAACAGCTCTTTTTGTGATTTGAGGAACTTGGGTAAGATTTTTTTAATTAATTTCTTAATTTTTTTAATAGTCATCATTACCTTGATAGTTTGAGTTTTTAAATCCCTTCCTTGACAGGTTTAGATTTACAGCACACAGTGCTGTGTAACATTTTTTTTGTGTGTTTGAGAAAACTTTGTTTCATACAGCACAGAAATTGTCCAGGGAGTGGGACACTTATCAAACAAGTGCTTTAGCTCCTGTCTGGCAGCTAAAGGAGGATTTGAAGCTCACACTGGCTAAAATGCAGCGTTACCTCTCAAAAGAATCTTGTCAGAAACCAAAGATCAATTCAGCTGAGGTCTTACAGCAGGTTGGTATTTTAACTTTATTTTTACAATTTATTATCACCATGTTTTTAGCATTTTATTTATTTTTTGTGGGACTTTGAGACTATGACTCACATGCAGAGTGTGCCATAAACTCCCATTCTTATCATGGTATAAATCTGCTCACCAAAGTCTGTAAAAGTGCAGCAGTGTAGGGCTGGAAATCTGTTCCTAAATAAGAGTTTTCATATTGTAACAAGAGGAAGAAGTAACAGTGACATGTTTCATGAAATAGATCAAATTTATGAAGAGGCAACAGAAGGCAATTTTGGAAGGTCTCATCCTTGAAAGTCTGGCTTTGGAAAGAGAGCTGGAGAAGTTCAAAGGAAACGTAAGCTTTTCCTTGTGAGTTCCAGTAGAATTTATTGAGGGGTAACTGTGATGCAGAGTAGTGTCCTGAGCAGCATTTCTTCACTGCAGATATCAGAGTGCTCCTCTGAAGAGAAAAATGGGCTTTTGCTGGCAGTCCCTGGGGAGCTGCTGGCTCTGGAGTGCCCTTACCCCGAGCTGAAGGCGCTGGTGCTGGAGCAGTACCAGGAGCTGGCCAGCGGCTACCGGCAGCGGCTGCGCGCGGTGGATGAGCAGCTGCAGGCTCTGTGCAGGTACTGACACCTCTGCATCCCTTCTCTGGGCTCTCAGGGAGGTGGATGAGCAGCTGCAGGCTCTGTGCAGGTACTGACACCTCTGCATCCCTTCTCTGGGCTCTCAGGGAGGTGGATGAGCAGCTGCAGGCTCTGTGCAGGTACTGACACCTCTGCATCCCTTCTCTGGGCTCTCAGGGAGGTGGATGAGCAGCTGCAGGCTCTGTGCAGGTACTGACACCTCTGCATCCCTTCTCTGGGCTCTCAGGGAGGTGGATGAGCAGCTGCAGGCTCTGTGCAGGTACTGACACCTCTGCATCCCTTCTCTGGGCTCTCAGGGAGGTGGATGAGCAGCTGCAGGCTCTGTGCAGGTACTGACACACCTCTGCATCCCTTCTCTGGGCTCTCAGAGAGGTGGATGAGCAGCTGCAGGCTCTGTGCAGGTACTGACACACCTCTGCATCCCTTCTCTGGGCTCTCAGGGAGGTGGATGAGCAGCTGCAGGCTCTGTGCAGGTACTGACACCTCTGCATCCCTTCTCTGGGCTCTCAGGGAGGTGGATGAGCAGCTGCAGGCTCTGTGCAGGTACTGACACACCTCTGCATCCCTTCTCTGGGCTCTCAGGGAGGTGGATGAGCAGCTGCAGGCTCTGTGCAGGTACTGACACAACTCTGCATCCCTTCTCTGGGCTCTCAGGGAGGTGGATGAGCAGCTGCAGGCTCTGTGCAGGTACTGACACCTCTGCATCCCTTCTCTGGGCTCTCAGGGAGGTGGATGAGCAGCTGCAGGCTCTGTGCAGGTACTGACACCTCTGCATCCCTTCTCTGGGCTCTCAGGGAGGTGGATGAGCAGCTGCAGGCTCTGTGCAGGTACTGACACCTCTGCATCCCTTCTCTGGGCTCTCAGGGAGGTGGATGAGCAGCTGCAGGCTCTGTGCAGGTACTGACACACCTCTGCATCCCTTCTCTGGGCTCTCAGAGAGGTGGATGAGCAGCTGCAGGCTCTGTGCAGGTACTGACACACCTCTGCATCCCTTCTCTGGGCTCTCAGGGAGGTGGATGAGCAGCTGCAGGCTCTGTGCAGGTACTGACACCTCTGCATCCCTTCTCTGGGCTCTCAGGGAGGTGGATGAGCAGCTGCAGGCTCTGTGCAGGTACTGACACACCTCTGCATCCCTTCTCTGGGCTCTCAGGGAGGTGGATGAGCAGCTGCAGGCTCTGTGCAGGTACTGACACCTCTGCATCCCTTCTCTGGGCTCTCAGGGAGGTGGATGAGCAGCTGCAGGCTCTGTGCAGGTACTGACACACCTCTGCATCCCTTCTCTGGGGGCACAGGGAGGTGGATGAGCAGCTGCAGGCTCTGTGCAGGTACTGACACCTCTGCACCCCTGCTCTGGGGTGCCTGCAGTGTGAGCTGCCCTGCAGCTGCTGTTCTGGGCTCTGCCCTCTCTCTGCTCTGTTCTGTGCAGAGCAGTGCAGCCTTTCCCAGCCCTGAGAGTGGAGCCTGTCCTGGCAGCAGCTACCAGCTGGAATAATAAACAGTGTGTTTGGTGGCTTAAGGAACCAACAATCTGGTGTGCAGCAAATGTCCTCTTCATATGCTCTTTAAGAATGGAAATTACTCCTTCTGTATGGTAATTACACTAGCAAGATCATGACAGAAAAGTAGAGTCTTTCCAAAACACACCTCCAGAGCTTTTATCTATAAAGCAGAAAAAGGTCCAATCTTTTCACAAATTTTGGCTCACTGCTGCTATTGTCATTACAAAGAAATGTAAAAGGTGTGTATAGCTCTGATTCAGATGACAAAAAGGAGGAGAGATTTTTCTGTAAATAAAAAATTTTATTGAAAGAGCAGTATTCATAGTGATCTAGTAATGTAATAAACCTGTGTATTAATAACATAAACCTTAGTCTTTCTGCTGATGCTGCCTAGAGTCCAGAAGATACTGAGCTGCAGACATTGGATGGCCTTTGGCTTCTTCTTGCCATCTCCTGATACTCCTTTGGATGGCTTCAGGCTGTCAAAAGGCTGAGAAAGGGTAGGCCAGAGGAATGGCTCAGAGCCTGGATAGGAGGAACTGGGGAGAGCAGGAAGGTCCCTGAATTTCTTTGGTAAAACAATCACATGTTGCTTCCAGATCTGTGTCCTGTACACACATGCAGTGTTTGTTCTGTCCCTGCTGCTGAATGAGTTTGTGCTGAAACAGGCTAAAGGTGCCATAGAAAGGGATGTTATGATCTACTTATCTTTTGTACAGATTGTACAAACATTCTGTATGTTCTTCTTGTATTACCTGAAACCTGGTTATTACTGGAGCACTTAGCTGTTAGAACATGATACTTATTGAAAATTGTTTTATCCTATATAGCATTTATGAAGCCACAAATGGCAAATGTAAGCAGCTCTTTTGCTGGTCTCTTTTATTTTGTTTTAGTTTCTCTTACAGAAGAAATTTTAACAACCTCAATGAGAACTTGTGACAAACACTGAATCACTAAGTATGTACAAAGTCATTCTAGTGGTTTAAATCAAAATTGTGTCAAAGTTTGTGATCAAAATTCATAAATTAAAATCCTTTACTCACACAGCATGTGTGCTACTGAATAATGGACAGATGTGGATCTAGACAACAAAATTTATGAAAATGGCTGAAAAATCTGCTGTAGTATTTTCACTGATCATAGGCCAGGTGTGAGTTTAGGTCTGGAGCTAGCCAGTTTTGCACCAATAATTAAACAGTATTGTGACTTCAAATACCATATTTGCACAGGTAAGAAATCAGCTGTAGCCTGAGCCCATGTGCAGTGGCACTTTGAAGTGAAGGAAGCAGGGTGTGATCTCCAGATGGGAAGGACACAGTGGGTGCAGCTGGGGGGATGCTGCTGGTGGGGCAGGAGTCACTGGGGCTGTCAGAGCCTCTGGGGCCATGGCCCCAGTTTGGGCCAGTGTGCCACAACTGAGAGCTGGAAATGCAGGCAATCACAAATGAACCTTCTGCAATCATCTCAGGCATTTTATTTAAAACTAGACCTTGGGACTTTTGATAGCCTTCTGGGCTCCAAATCTTTAATGTATAGCTCATTTATGCTCCAATGATTTTATCCAGAACAGTGTTAAAAATGAGTTTTCAGTTTTAAAAAAAGGAAGGCTTTGTTCTTACAGCATTGCTTTCTTCCAATGTACGAGTTTGTAAAAGACTCAACTCACTTCTTACATTTATATTGGCTAATTTGCATGGAGATATTCCATGAGTTTACAAAGATGCAGCCTTGTGATTGAAGTATTCTATAATTCATCAGGCTAGCTGTGATCCAACTGGCACAGATAATGCTGTCAGAAATGGAGTGACAGGTCCTTGACCTTGGTGTGTATCCCCTGACTAATACAGACTTAAGGAAACCCTTGCAGTCACTGTCATTGCTCTGTACCCAGAGAGACCAAAAATCCTCCTGCAATACATTTTTTTGTTATTTCTGTGATTTGAGAAGTGGCTCAGTAGCACATGATTCCATGAGAACACAATAACTTGGTTACTTCAGCTGGGTCACTTGGCCACTTCACTTCCTCTCTCATTATATGTTGAATGTACAATAAAGAAACCTTCAGTTAATGCTACTCTGCCATTTTGCATCCCATTTTTTAGCAGTTCAGACTGTCTGGAACAGAATTTGGAAAATGTACATAGAATGTTCAAAAAACCACTTTAGAATAAGAAAATGTTCTGGTCTGGTTATTCTGTGTGATTTTCATTCACACTAGAATGTACATTGCAGTAGTCATTGCTTTTAGAAATGGAAGAAGAGTTTAGGGGGTTTTTTTTTTCAAGCCTTATACAGGATTATCATATTTTATAATCCATTTAATTTCTTTTGATGTTGCTGAAACAAATTTTCTTGTTTGGGAAATACCCAGGTCCTGAGCTATCCCACAAATTGTGGACTTGGACTGATGTGTGTCAGAATGATTCTCTAAGCACTATTATATTTTTTCCACAATTTCCAAGGATGCCTGATTTGTTTGAATCACTGAAGGGTGAATGGAGCATTGCAGGCTCAGCACTGCATCCTCTGACAGGAATGGCAGTAGGACACAATCCCAGCCCGGGTGTTTGTGGAGCAACAATGGCAGTCATCAACAAGCAGGGGGTTGGTGTCTCACTCGGTGCTGTTGTGGCACTGAGGGTGCCTGCAGATCCGGTGTCACGGTGGCACTGTCTGGCATGGTGGCACTGTGTGTTCCAATGTATGATGGTGGCAGTCTGTGTCTGGCACTCTGTGTGTCACTGTGTCATGGTGGTACTGTGTGTGTCACTGTGTGTGCCACTGTGTGATGGTGGCACTCTGTCACAGTGACACTCTGTCTGACACAGTGTCACTGTGTCACTGTGTGTGTCACTGTGTCACCGTGTGTGCCTGCAGACAGACAGTCCCGGTGCCGGTGCTGGTGCCGCCGCCCCGCACGGGCTCAGCTCTGCAGGGGTGCCAGGGGGATCCCGGCCTCCCTGGGAGCCTCTGTGCCCCTCGAGTGTGCAAAGCCAGGCATGTCTGCTGCCTTCATCTGCTCTGGAGGAAGCAGCTGCCCCGGGGCTGCTGTGAGTTAGACAATTCTGTTACAGCCTGGAACAAAACAGAGATTGTGCTGCGCACAAGAAAGCAGCGCTGCATTTCAAATTCGGGTCAGGCACTCAGCCTGGCAAATGTTTGTCAATATCTTGACAGTGCAGAAACTTGATAATACCTTAAATATTCATGTCAAATGTGCTGGCACTTTCCAGGCTTGTTTTAGATGAGCTATTCCTCTCTGGAATTGTTCAGAAGTGTAAGTGAGGTGACATCTGAGATTCACTCGGCAGGATATGTTGCAGTTCTCCATGGGTTTGGTAGCTATGAATACACTGGGCTGGGTCAAGTTGTGGTTGGTTTTTTTTTTTTTTTCACTATTTGTCTATGAGCAGCTGACAAAATCTCAGCACAGCTGACAAATTTTGGCACAGCTGACAAACCAAGGCATTGGCAGTCAGTTTGTCTCTCCTTACAATAAACTGCTTGTAGCTCTCTCTCCAGCTGACTGCTCCCCGAAGGATCTCCCACAAAAACTTCTCCTTGTTTTGAGCAGTGCAGATTGATGGTTAGCTGGCCATTAGAGGAATATAAACCAGAGGGAACCTGACAGAGGTGTGGGATGGAGGGGGCAGGCCCTGGTGCAGTGCTGGGGCCCCTGCCTGGCCAGGCTGGCTTGGGGCTGCAGCTCCCTGCTGCTCCCTGCCCAAGATGTGCCTTACTCTGCCCTACTCATCTCTGTAGGCAGAGCTCTGTTTGGTCACCAGCCTGCATGGGCAGAAATGTCCAAGGTGAAACGTTACAAAACCAAATCTCAGCTCCCAGAACTGCTTCACTGCTGTCACTGAAGTGATGTGCTCAGATGTCACCGTATGAGATGTGTCAGGACTCAAAGGAAGATTACTGATTTCTTTAATGGTAGATCATGGAGTCTAGTTTAATTACACGTGAGTTCCTCACAGAAATCCCCTTTGAAGTACCTGTTCTGTCTGCCTGCAGAAGGGTAGGGCTGCTCCAGCACTTGCAGTGCTGTGGAATACTGAGGCAGTGCTGCTGGCCTGGGGAGCCCAGGAGCAATTTGGGGGGTGGGTAGAGACTCATGATTGCCTTCTTTTAATTATCCCTGGGCTCTTAGTCACTTCTGAAACCAGGTCACTGGGCCAGAGAGACCTTTAGGTCTGACTCAGTGCTGCTTCTTGGATGTTAATGCTGACAGTGACAGCCTGGCATTAATCCCTTCAGGGCCAGTTCAGACTGAGGGTAAAACTGCCCAGCCCCTGGTGTCCTTGCAGATGGATGCTGCTTCTCACTGCTCTCATTTTCTGAGACAGATGCATGCAGGCTCATTACTACAGCTCCTGCTCTAAAAAATGGTGAATCTTATGCCTTGCTGATGAGTTTATGGCTTCAGTTTATTTGCTAAACTAGATCCTCATTTAGCTGCATGCAAAGATTGTCACTTCATTCATTCCCTTTTGATCATTTGTTTAGTGCTCAGAGGTAGAGTCTGATCATCTTGTTCTTTTTCATACTGCATTTTCCCTGTGGGATCACTGATTATCCATTAATGTGGCATGTTTGAGACACACTGTGACATTCCCCAGTAAAAAGGGGTTAGAAACAGAACAATTCACTCACATGTACGTTTGCTTTATTTCAGTAATCTGATTTTGTCACCTCTGACCCAACATCCAGTTTACTGCACCAGGACTGTGAGCCCACGCAGGGCTGGGCTGCCCAGAACCAAACTCCTCCTTTTCAGTGGTTGAGTTATACTGGATTGGGTGTTTTGCATTCCTGTAGGAACAGTGACTGGAAGGAAGAAGATCAATGGGTTTTCCAGACTGTTATCAATCAGTACCCAAGTGATCTTCAGAGGAGGAGAACTTTGTACCTGGATATGCTGCAGAGATATCTTCCCCACAGATCAAGGCAGGAGCTGGTCAGTGCTGGTTTGCATATTCATTCAATTATACAAATTCTTAAACTATGTAGTGAACAATTATAATAAAGAATGTGTGTTTATTGAAGTTTTTTTTCTTTTTAAAAATTCTTAATTATAAAGTTTATTCTGCACAGTAAAAAAGAAACATCCCTGTTTTCAAAACACAGGAATTTTAAAACCTATCATCTCTTCAAAACAAGTCCTGGGCAGATTTTATAGTTTCACATAGTCTTACAGCCAAACTCACAAAAATAATTTGTTAGTGTTGCTTCTGCTGTACATTTTTATGGCTGTGTTATGCCTCTCTGCTTCTCTTGGTGTTTTTATTTTTCATGAGGATGTACAGCTTTGTTGCATTGTCTAGGAATGGTTATTTTAATTGTTCTGTGGCACATATATAGCATGAAGAGTGGAAAGTTATCTCCCACTCTTAAGGGAGAGGCTATTTTTATATACATAATGCTTTCAAATTGATTGCTGATTCCTCTTGCACTCCACAGTGAATAAGCACATAGCAGCTAATTGAGAAACCCATTTCAAGGCCAGAACACTTCAGGATGTCATAAGGAAAGTAGGAGGCTTTTTTTATCTCTGTATTTTTAGACCATCTACTTCCCTGTGTTTGAGGAGAGTCTAGTGCAAAGGAATGACAGTGAAGTGATACTGATAATTAGCCAGAGTTTCACTAGAAATAAAGTTTTAGTGGATTTCAGAAATGTTGCCCTGGAGTGAATAGGGCTGAATAATCACATGCTTTGGACAATGCAGGTGTGTTTTAAGCACAGCCACTATTAATGGGGGTCTCTACTTCTTTGAAGGTTCATTTAAAATTTAAAACCACTAAATTTAAAAATCCAGTTTCTACATCCAGCTGATATCTCTTGGTATGTGTATTAGCATGACAACTGTGGAAATGTTAAAACACTGCTAAGAATGTGTTCTTGGAGTGTGTGTGTCACACTGGAACAGCAGCCTGGAGCCTTCCTCACCCCTTCCCCTGTGCACTCAGTGCCTGTCCCTGCAGCAGCCCCTGCAGAGAGAGCTCTGGCTTTGGAGGAGAGAACTGTCCTGCCCCTGCCTGGCTACAGGAGCTGTGAGCTGGGCCAGCTGCCTGCCAGTGGGGCTGCTGGGGCACAGGGCTGTGCTGTGGCTGCAGGAGAGCTTGAGGTGCAGCTGGGATGTCTGTGACCAGCAGAGGCCTGGAATTAGCATCTGGAATGGCCCCCTGAACACCTGAGAGCAGCCAGCCATCTCCAGAATCTCATTATCCCCAGGTACTTTGGGGATATAAGGCAGGTTCAAGACTCTACTGCCTCATTCTGTGCAGCTTCACCTGATACTGCTTCCATCAAAGTCTTGAACCTTGAATATCCTCATGAACCTCACTGGATTAGGCCAAAGCAAGTGGTTTTTGGAGTACACACTGCCTGTTTTTGCTAGCTGGTGGCACTGGTGCTGCTTGGTGAACTAGGATTTTATTTCCAAATTTCCTGCTAGGGATGAAGTGGATTCCCCCTGTACTGATTTTGTACAGTTGCTGTTATTGGTGCCCAGTGTCTCTGCAGATCAGAATTTGTAGGAAAAGCCTCATCCTGCTGCAAGTGCTCAGTATCTCTGGAGATGTATTGGAGGCCCTATGTGCTGTGTCCTTCAGGCAGGGAGGGCCCATTGCATCTCATTTATTGCCACTGCAAAAGCCCAGCTGAGCAGGAGCAGTGGCCAGGAGGAGCTGTGGTGCTGGGGGTGTCCCTGCCCAGGGCACTGGGAGCTGTGACATCCCTGGACTGGCAGAGTGCACAGGGCTGTGCTGCGGCTTCCCTGGGAGTATTGCTGGTACAGGAACTAATCAATCACGTCAGCTTAGCAAGAATGTCTAGGATTTGAATTTTATTAGCAAATGGGTTTTAAGCCTGTCTGAAATGCCCTCCTCTCCCAGGTTGCCCAGGAGCAGGCGTGGGGCCGTGTCCATTGGGTCAGGAAGCAGCGCAGAGCCTTGCTGCTGGCCTGGGCTCAGCTCAGGAGAGCCTTTGTCCTCAGGGCACTGGCAACTGCTGCTGAGGCTGCTGCTGCTCACCAGGCAGAAGTGCTGCTGGCTGATTCCAGGCAGAAGCAGCTGGAGATCTGTGCTGATCTGAAAGCAAAGGTGGGTTTGGTTAGAAATCCATCACCAAATCTGTGTCTAACAGATGCCTTCAAAATGAAGTTTTTTACACTAACACTAATCTGTTTCCAGATGAATAATGGATATATGTTTGCCCTTCTGTTTATTTTTAAGAATGCTTCTTAAGACATGAAGCCATGGATGCCATAACTTGTTTGCCCTTGTTATAGAAGGTGCACAATATTCTGATTTACTGTGGTAAGAGGTGCAAAAAGATAAAAATGCCTGTGTGGTTTTGGTAAATGAATAAAGTGGGAGGAGGCTGGACACAAGAGGAAGATGTTGTGATGTTCATGCCTAAGGTGTTTGTAGGAGAAATCCCATTTCTGGGCATTAAAGGCATGTTAAGATTTGTTTCAACTGCTCTCTCTGATTCTCAACTTGCACAGAGATGAACATCTGAGAGCATGCATGATGTGTTATTCTCACTTTACCAATACTCTCTCTGCTGTGCCCTCACTTTTCAGTGACATACTAAACACTTGATTTAGGTTTTCTACAAGAAGTAAAGTACGGTAAAAGCTGTTCAGTGAGGCAGGATTTTGATGTTGTTGCTGGTTTCTAGTTAGCAATAATACAAAGCCCTTCTGTCTTGTGTTCTGGAGCTGTCTGGCATAGGAAGGTTTGTATCTAAACACTTTGGGGTTAGAAACTGTCTGGGCATGACTAAGGGGGGAGCACCCTGCTCTGAGTCCTGTGTCAGCCTTGCCTTGAGCCAGGGGCAGGAGGGAGTGGCTGTCTGGAGCTGAGGGATGTTTGGTGGTTTTTACCCAGGCCTTCCTTTCTGGAATGCCTGTGTGTCTCTTACCTGCACAGCCTGAGATAGAAGGGCCAATTATTCCAGAACTGTGCATTTGAGTTACTTTTCCCCCCGCTTTGTTTCTTGTATTTTCCTTTCACATGAGAAGTAAGAAGCTGGTTTTAGAGCACTTTGTTGTTTCCATTTAGTTTAAGATTTTCACAGATGCACTGAACGTTGTCTGAAAGTTTTTTGGATTCTGACCTCCTGTTTCCAGGAACTGTTTGAAACTTAAACCTATTAGGCCTACACTTTTCAAGGGTGACCTTCAAAGGGATCTTTGTTAAAATGTTGAACATTTGAACAAAACCACCTCACCTGTTTCCCAGGAAAGAGGAAGGAAACGGAACATTTCTTTCATTAGAGGAGGATATCACTGTGACCTTGTTTTGATCAGCTCCAAACTCAAAGGGCTGGAGGGTGGGAGCTGAGGCTGGGCACAGAGCTCAGTCCTTTTCAGAGAAATGATTCTCAATGTATCCAGGGCTCTGTTTTGGTCTGGGGATATGCATTTGAAAACTCTCAGTCTGCCCACTTAGAGTTCATTTTACAGACTTGTCTTCCTGCAGTTCTGAACTTTACAGCTACAGAGTGCTGGACATGGGAGGCAGCTGCTGGCAGGTAGAAGGGAGCTCAGTCCAGAGGTAAAACCCATCCTGAGAGGGATCCACAGGGTGGGTAAAAAGTCACTCTGTCTCTGAGGGAGAGTGTGGAACTGGAAATCAGGGACTAGGGCTGTCCTTCCACCTTTTCTTTTTGGCCACTGATTGACTTAACAGTCTGCATTTCAGTTAGTTTCACATCAGGAAATGTTGCTTATCTCCCCTTGCAGAGGAGCAGTGTAGCTGCTGTAATGATTTACCTGTGAGTAAACCCTGGGTATGTTTGTGAGGAGGTTTTATCTGACTGAGAGGGACAGAGATCTTCCTTACAGCAGCAGGTTTCAGAGAGAGCCCCAGCATTTGTGAAAGGAAGTAATGGCACACACAGGGAAAGAGGTGTAATATCTGACAGGTTTGGTTACTGCCATAACACACAGTATCACCCAATTTTTATACAGTTCTCTTCCTTGTCAACAACAAGCCAAAGGGGCAGCAGCTTGACCAAAGAATACACAATTTAAAGCTGTTTTAAATGCACTCAAAGCACCTCTGCCATTGGTGAGACTCTGGGCCTTGTAACTGACATGGAGGGACAATTAAAAATTAAAGCAGCAGAGAAGTTAATATTTATAGCAGTTTCTACTTGGGGAAAGGACTTTCCAATTTTGATTCCATGTTCTATCTCACAGAGGATCAGTTTGTGTCCTTAGCAGAAGTCAGAGTCCCTAAGGACGAACTTTGGGATAACTCAAGAGGCTCAGGTGAAATAAATCAATGGCCATATGGTGGCCATCTGAAGGAAATAAAATGTGAGATGGATAATGCAGGGGAGGATACTCTGTACATTCTTAAAGAGTAAATGTGCCTGTACACATCTTTAACATCCCTGTTTGCTGGGGGAAGGCAAACAAGCCAAACCCTGAGGGGTGACCAGGAGTCACTCAGGTCTGCTGTGCTTTGTGCTGTGGGAGTCTGATCCCCAGGGCTCTGCAGCAGACACTGTGTAAAGCAAATTCTCACTCAGTAAAATTCCCTTTCCTAAACAGCACAGAGAAGCAAATTTTTCCACACTGCAAGGTAGGCAAGGCATGAGGTGAGGAGTGATGTTTCCAGAGGATTAGGAGGTGCTGCCCCACAGCTGGGGTTTGAAGTACTTGCTGTATTACATCAGAAATTCAGCTGAGGTCTCTGCATTCCAAACATTATTTTTTCTATTGAGTCTGTCTTCAAATATTTGTAATCTGGTACTTTTCATCTTCATATAAAAAGATTTTAAAAGAAGACTGGAGCAGCAGACCTCAGGGCAGTTGGATCTCCTGTGTGTGCTGCTTGGGGGGCTTTTTCTTCCTCAGCACTGAGTTGTGTGCCTGCTTGCCTTTAAATCTCTTCTCTCCCTAGTTTTGTGCTCCAGGATTAATCCCCACTCCAGTGCTAAAATCTCTTGCAACACATTGTGACTTTGGGAGAGCAGCTCTTGCATTTCTTATCCTGGCAGAAACTAAGAGAAATTAATTTCAAACAGAAAAGCATCAGGTGGAATTAACAGGGGTATTGCAGATTGTATATAGCATCTTGCAGACTGCTTTCCTTCTCCTTTCTTGTATTGTAAGAAAGGATGTGACAGTAAACTTAGGAAAAAAACAATACCCTGCTCAGCATGTAGTCAAGTCACTGGTTTAAATGCTGAGACTATCAGAGGAGACCGACATTGAAATATTACAACTGAATGTTAAAGAAAAAAATCCACAGAAGTATCACATCCAGTGCTTTGACTATAATCCAATAATTTTGAGTAAAACTTTTAAAAATAATAAATATTTGAATAGTAAGCTACTCAAAAGAATGATTTTCTTTTTCAGAAGTGTTGTCTATTCAACACTGAGTTGATCCATCCCTTTGTTGGACATAAAAAATACCAGGAAGTTAGAATAACCTAAATTTTAAATATAGCTACTCATGTTTGTAGTGAACTGAAGAGCTGCAGGATGCTATAGCATGTCTCCAAAATGGATGTGAGCAAGTGTCTAAGACTCTAACATTCATCAAAGATGAGCCAGCTCTGACTCAGTACTAACTTTTCAATCCAGACCTAATAAACCTGGCTTTATTAGTCTGAGGTGAGCACAGCACTGACATGTTGTGTCTTTGCACAGCACATGGGAAGCACTTGCAGAGGTTGTCTCTGCACATTTGCCTTTCCTGTGGAGTCTGCATGTGATTCCAGGTGCTGCTCAGAAGTTTTTAGGGTTGAAGAATGCCCAGCTTAGGGAGAAAGATATTTAGAGCTGAAAGTTACTGGAGCCTTCAGACAGCACCTGTTAATGCCACAGGAGGCTGCTGCTGACAAGATGTGGGTGTCTCTGATTTCAGAATTCTCACCTGTGTGGTCTCAGGACTGCCCCGGAGCACGAGGAGCTCTCTGCCAGGACAGCAGAGCTGGGCTGTGCTCCAGGGCCAGGGAGCTCCCCCTCTCTGCTGCCCAGCTCTGGAGCAGCTCTGCCCTCCAGCCCTGCCTTGGGAGGGGGGTTTGTGTTCACTGCTCAGAGCTTGCTCAGGTTTGAATGCTGTGAAGGCAATGGGCCCAGAGCACAGCCAGCAGGGCATCCCTGGGCCTGCCACCAGCCCCTGGGCAAAACCTGTGACCAGCAGTGGCTCTTGCTGATGGGGGTATGTGCTATGGACCCCCTGTGCAAACCTGAACCTCTCCCAGCTCCTTCTGCAGTCCCATACTGGCTTTTTCAAACCTTTGAGGCAGTTCAGGAGGTTACTGACACCTGAGAAAAGAAAAATTATACATACCAGGCTTATAAAAAAGCACTCTCAAATTTTAAAAAAGATTACTTTTTCTTACTATTTGGATGAACTCCCCCTGCCCTGTAATATTTCAGACTCCAGGGAAGTGTTCCTAATATACACTCTAATTTTTTCCCTTTTATAAGCTCTAGTATTCACACCCTGAGGCACCCATCTCATTAGCTTTCCATTTAGGAGTACACACATGCACTTCCTATTCTTATTGTATTTCCAGAAATAACACTGTTAATATTTTATATTTCAGTGTGTTGTGGCTTTGAATAGTGCAAGTCTTTTTTATTATTATCAGTTAACACAATTACACATCAGCAGCAGGTCTCCTATACTTCCCAGTTTCCTTGGCAATGTCAGCTTTGTTGGGGCACAATTTGCTTGTGACTTCTGAAGTCTTGGCAAGCAAATCCTACCTGGAGATGTGGGAGGTGCCCCCTGCACTCTCCCCAGAGCCTGGGCTGGGAGCTGCTGGGGCTCCTGCACGTGGGCAGCTCTGCACTGGATCCCAGATCCCATTTCCATCATGCCCACACCCTGTGTGTGTGTGTGTGTGTGTGTGTGTGTGTGTGTGTGTGAAGTGTGTGCCCAGCTCTGCACTGGATCCCAGATCCCATTTCCATCATTCTCACACCCTGTGTGTGTGTGAGTGTGTGTGTGTGTGTGTGTGTGTGTGTGTCCAGCTCTGCACTGGATCCCAGATCCCATTTCCATCATGCCCATACCCTGTGTGTGTGTGTGTGTGAAGTGTGTGTGTGTGTGTGTGTGTGTGTGTGCCCAGCTCTGCACTGGATCCCAGATCCCATTTCCATCATGCTCACACCCTGTGTGTGTGAGTGTGTGTGTGTGTGTGTGTGCCCAGCTCTGCACTGGATCCCAGATCCCATTTCCATCCTGCTCACACCCTGTGTGTGTGTGTGTGTGTGTGTGTGCCCAGCTCTGCACTGGGTCTCAGATACCATTTATCCCATTTCCATCATGCCCACACCCTGTGTGTGTGTGTGTGTGTGTGTGTGTGTGCCCAGCTCTGCACTGGATCCCAGATCCCATTTCCATCATGCTCACACCGTGTGTGTGTGTGTGTGTGTGTGCCCAGCTCTGCACTGGATCCCAGATCCCATTTCCATCATGCCCACACCCTGTGTGTGTGTGTGTGTGTGTGTCCAGCTCTGCACTGGGTCTCAGATACCATTTATCCCATTTCCATCATGCTCACACCCTGTGTGTGCCCAGCACTGCAGCAGGAACTGGGCTGAGAGCAATATCTTCACTGGAGGGCTGATCTTGCAATCCTGCTATTTCTTCAGCACATAACTTATCAGTTATCACCTTTTATATCTGTTTTGCTTTTTTTGTCTTTTTCAGAACACACTAGAAAGACAGAGCCCTAAAATGGCCATTTCTCTATAAACAGAATTCCTTTGGTCACCAACTTGTTCTGAGGCTGCAGCCCTTATTTTGAAAATGTGAAGACAAAATGTGATAGTTGATGTGGTTTAAATCCAAATTTGCAGTTGAGAGGCATCTCTCCCTCTCTGTGCCTGGTGGCTTCCATCTGGGAGAATCAGGAGGCATCTCTGGCTTGCCATAAATGGATAACTAATTCTGTATCCAGCAGGACCCTGAGCAGAGGAGCTGGGGATGACACAGGGAGGTTGGCAGGGGAGGAGAGGGCTGGGGCTGCTTTGGGCAGGGCTCACTGTGGTTCTCTGCACATGACATTTCTCAGGGTGCTTTTGGAGCCGTGCTGGGCACAGGTGAGCAGCTGCACAGTCTGAGCAGGGCTTGGGAGGTGTCACAACACACTGCTCATCTTCCAGAGCTGGTTTCTGGTGCCCAGTGCCTGCTTGGCCCTGCCTGGAGTGCCCAAAGCTGCTGCAGCAGTTCTGTGGCCCAGGGCCCTTCAGCAGCCTGCAGGAGCTGTGTCCCCAGTTGCGGGGGACTCCTGGATTCTTTGTATCAGGGTGGACGCGAGGAACAAGACTCAGACGCTCTGTAAATGCTAAAAGCTACAGTTGCAGTTTATTATAAGGGAGTCTGCAAGGAGCTGCCCGGCACAGCCACGTGCAGATTAAAGAGATAAAAAGGGGGAGAGAAAGAGAGAAGAAGGAGGGTAAAGAGAGGAAGAGAAGAGGAAAAGAAAAGAGAGAAGAGAGGAGAGAGGAGGAGACAGGGACTTCCTGTTTGTAACACAGTAAATCCACTTCCATCATGAATATTCTAATTCCTAAGAACCAATCTAATACAAAATACTAATTCTATAGCATTTACATACAGCCTATAGGAAATCTTACATTAGCATAGCATGTGACATTCTAAACTCTAAGATCTAGTCTTTGGGTGCGGGTCAGTCTTTTGTGTCTTTTGGCCTTGCCCTCTGGCCAAAAGCATTGTTTAATTAAGAGTGGATTAGCTTCGGTGAGCCATCCTATTGTGTTTATGGTAATTCAGTAACTAGGGCTTTCCTGTTTTACCTTCCCCAACAATTCCCAGAATCTGAGCATTCATATTTGCAAGATTCCTCAGTTTCATCTTCTCCAACATCTCCCCCGTTTTGTTCAACAATTAATACATTGGATATTGCTTTGATTAGTATTTGCAGGGTACAAATATTAAAACTAAAATTAATACTATTAGAATACACAAACTTATTTTAGAGTTAAACAGAGTTTCTTTAGCCAAGAGGCAAAGCCTTAACTTTGAACAAACTGTTCAGCTAGGTAGTAACTTTTTGTAATTTGGTCAGCCAAATTTTTTAAATTTTGCAAAATAGTTTGATAACTTTATGCAGCAAATTTGTGAAAATTTTTACATGTGTTAAATAGACAGATGATATCATAGCTTGCGGATTTGGCTAAAGCAACCCAGGCATTTATCTTAGGTTGATTTACAGATAAGGTTTCACTAGAAAAACTAAAACAAAGGAAGAAAATTAGCATGCATTTGCGAAAACGATAAAATTCAAATTTTTTCTTGAGGTGTTTTTGAGTTTTTAACCAAAACCGGGGGGTGCAATGCCGTCAATTCCCCCTCTGTTTTGCATAATATGTGTACCAGGTTGCGATAACAGGGCTGAACTGGATAAGTCCGGCGGTGGATCTGGCTTTGGTGCGGTAGGCATATAGAGTACTGGACAGCGGGCTGCGGAGGGGTACTGCTGAAGGGACGCTTTGGGACATAGGAGAGACGGGGACAGCGCAGATGCAGGAGGCGCTGGCGAGTTGTGGGCATGGGGGGTGTTCGTGTCCAGTGTTATGTGGACAGGCATGGCGTCTGTGATTGTGGCGGGCTGCTTGCTGACGGCTCTGGTGGGGTGCTGTGGATCAGGAGGGGCTGGGAAGGACTGAGTAGCACTGGTGGGCACGGGCTGAGGAGTTGCATTCAATGGGACTAAAACGGGAGGCAGGATTGGGGCTGCAACGGGCGGCAGCAGTTGAACTGGGGCAGGATGCTGCATCAGGGCTCCCACCGGCGGACTTGGCTGCATGGTGGCGGCCGGCGGTGCCATGCGGGTCGCAGGCGGCGGAGCCGTGTGCGGCGGGACCAGGGCAGGAGGCGGAGGCGGGGCGCAGGCGGGGAGGTGCATAGGGAACGTAGTTTGCACTGCTGACACGGAAGAGCAGCTGAACGGCGGCGCGGCTGCGGCTGTATCTCGGAAGGAGGGTTGGGTGGGCGGCGGCTTGTCGGTGAACGCTGCCGACTGGGGGTGGGGCGCTGCCGAGCACCGGGAGTTCAGGGGGTGAGCTGCGATGGTCACCGGGCAGAACTGAGGCAGGAACGCAGTGGCTCGAGGCGGCACAGGAGGTGGGGGAGCTCCAGGCTGAGCGTCCCCCACCGCCTGCCCGGGGACTGGGCTGGCCGGAGCCTGCAGCGCTGGCGTGGGAGCGACAGGCACGTCTCGGCACTCCGGGACCGCGGTCAGCGCTGACGTTGTGCTCCGCGCATCCGTGGAGCTGCGCGCAGGCAGCGCTGCATCGGCGCG
The DNA here is from genome assembly GCF_029582105.1 of Oenanthe melanoleuca. Lineage (NCBI taxonomy): Eukaryota > Metazoa > Chordata > Aves > Passeriformes > Muscicapidae > Oenanthe > Oenanthe melanoleuca. The sequence continues at coordinate 36,709,109 of NC_079341.1, read as the reverse complement.
GGCCAGCTCCGACGGCGGGCTCGCTCCGCGCCAGGCGGCTCCCGGGTTGGGAACGGGGAGCATCTGTGCTGCCGCCGGCAGCGCCGGTGTGGAGCCGAGCGGCGCAGCCCGGTCCGTCAGGACGCTGGACTGCACTAATGCCGTAACTGCAGGCACTATGGCATTTGCAGACTGGTGTGTCTGCAACGGGGTGGGAACAAAAGGAGCCGCCGCCACGGGCGTCATGGCGGCGGCGCCGGGTATCGGGGGAGGGGCTGAGGGACTCGCGGGAGCGAGGGAGGGGGGCGGGGTCGGCGTGACGCCATCAGCGAGGGGCGGGGCGGAGGCGATGACGTTGGCGGGTGGGCGTGCAGGGGCGGAGCCAAGGGGCGGGGCCACGGCAGTGACGGGCGCGGGGGCGGGGAGAGCGGGGGCGGGGAGAGCGGGGGCGGGGAGAGCGGGGGCGGGGAGAGCGGGGGCGGGGGCAAGGGACGGGGACGGGCCAGGACCGGGGGTGGGGAAAGTGCAGATTGCGAGAGGAGGGGCGGGATTTGGGGTTACTGAGGAAGCATGAGAGACAGGAACGGTCGTAGTTACCGGGACGGGAGGGAGATTAGCAAGATTGGGTGCGGACGCGGCGGGTGGGTTTACGGGGACGGAGTTTGGGGATACGGGAGCGGAGACAGGGGGAGGAGGGGCAGGAGCAACGTGGGTCAGAAGCGTGGCGGCAGGAGTTCGGGGAAGCAGGGAGACCGGAGCTGCGGGGCCCGGGGTGACGGAAACCGCGGGGGGAGGGGCCCCGGGGGCGTGGGGGATGGTGCCCGCCGGGGCGGCGGGAGCAGCGGGAGAGGCTGCGGGGTCCGGGGAAGCTGGATGGACTGGGGGAGCGGCTCCCGGGACCACGTGGGTTGGAGGCGCTGCGGCCGGGACTCGGGGTAGCAGGGGAACCGGTGCCGCGGGGACCGGGGTTGTAGAAACGGAGGGGGGAACCGCAGGGGCATGAGGGGAGGTGGCTGCTGAGGACTTGTCCACAAACAACTCAAGCAATGCGCGACATGCCGGGACTAGTTCTGCTACAGCCATATCTCGGCGGGAAATGCGGTTAAAAAGTTTAACCCCTACTTTCTCCCAAAAATCTGCGGTAAAAACTACGGAACGGTCTGCATGAGGAAAATTAAGTAAAGTCCACTCCAAAAGATTTTTTAACTCGTGCTTAGGCAGGTCATGGTGATGAGAACTTAATAAATGTTTCAACTGCTTATACAGGTCTCTCTCTTGAGCGGAATGAGTCTGTCCCATTATTAACTTTTATATTAACTTTTAACTACTAACTTTTATATTAACTTTTAACTACTAACCTCGGTTTGCCGCTGATACAGTGTAAAATTTCCGGAGTCCCACGAAAGCGCTGGCCAGGCGTCCTTTCTGGGTGGAAGACACTGTATTTCCGGTCCCCTCACTGAGCACCGCTCTATGCGTCGCTGTGCAACGGCGTAGCGGACTCGGGACCTCCCTCCACTGAGTTACAACTCACACACCGCCAGGCAGCGTGTGGCTGTACTCGGTGCCACGGCGGGGAGTGCCGCGGCGGTTCCCTCAGAGAGCTCCAGGCAGTACTGACCGGCAGTAACTGTGTGCTCGAGGGCTGTCAGAAAGTCCGTGCAAAGCTTGGCTCCCCTTACTCCACGGCTTTCTCGACAGTAAGAATATTTTAAGAGCTCCAGCCCAATACGTTGCTGAACCAACGCAAAGCTGTGCTCACGGCAAGCGAGGAAAGTAGGTAAAAGTAGGTTTAATAGTTACCGTCCAGGAAAAAACGTCCCGCAACCAAAAACGGGTGAGCTGGTTCTTTAAATGACGTTGGGCGCCACTCTGCGGGTAACTCCTGGATTCTTTGTATCAGGGTGGACGCGAGGAACAAGACTCAGACGCTCTGTAAATGCTAAAAGCTACAGTTGCAGTTTATTATAAGGGAGTCTGCAAGGAGCTGCCCGGCACAGCCACGTGCAGATTAAAGAGATAAAAAGGGGGAGAGAAAGAGAGAAGAAGGAGGGTAAAGAGAGGAAGAGAAGAGGAAAAGAAAAGAGAGAAGAGAGGAGAGAGGAGGAGACAGGGACTTCCTGTTTGTAACACAGTAAATCCACTTCCATCATGAATATTCTAATTCCTAAGAACCAATCTAATACAAAATACTAATTCTATAGCATTTACATACAGCCTATAGGAAATCTTACATTAGCATAGCATGTGACATTCTAAACTCTAAGATCTAGTCTTTGGGTGCGGGTCAGTCTTTTGTGTCTTTTGGCCTTGCCCTCTGGCCAAAAGCATTGTTTAATTAAGAGTGGATTAGCTTCGGTGAGCCATCCTATTGTGTTTATGGTAATTCAGTAACTAGGGCTTTCCTGTTTTACCTTCCCCAACAATTCCCAGAATCTGAGCATTCATATTTGCAAGATTCCTCAGTTTCATCTTCTCCAACACCCAGTGGCAGAGTCCCTGGTGCTTGCAGTGATTTTGGTGCAGCTGAGGAGCTCAGCCTGTGCTGGCCCCACTGGGAGCAGGGAGCAGTGCTTGTGCCTCCTGCTCCTGGGTCTGGGCACAGCCTGGGGGAGCTGTGGGGACACATCCTGTGGTTTCTTTTTTTATGCATGGGATTTTTAAATACTGGATTCCTTTCAATAGTATTTGAACCTGTAGTTGTGTCAGAATCCCATTTTGCTGTTTGTGTCCATGCAGCCCATCCTGCAGCTGGGGTGTTCCTGTGGTCCCACCATGAACAGGCAGCCTCTGCTCTGCCCTGCCCTTCCATGCCTAGCCAAATTTTGTGGTTCTTCTTTTTTGTCATTTCTTCTACCTTGCACAATCTTCATTTGTCAACTTATTTTTCTTGGAGACCACCTAAATTTTTTTCCCAGGGATTCTTAGAATCAGTTGTGAACAATTTGAAGAAGAAAAAGAAACTTGCAAACCATAGTATAAATAAGGAAAGATGAGCAGAAGTGATTCAGAGATTAATAAAACTCCAGGAGATTTTTGGAGAGTAGATTGTATCATTTTAAAAGGTTGAAGAAGGGAGCTAGAAGACATCAGAGTGGGGATCTCAGAGGATTTTCCTTTTATGCCTTCAGTTATGACAAACAGCACTGGCTTTATCACACAAATATTGGGAATTTTGGGATAGAATTTGGATTCTAAAAGCTTGGTATGTCTGTGTGGCACAAAGTGTTCTGAGCCCTGGGCAGTCATTTCTGACACTGTTCCTCCTGGGATTTTGCACCCTTTTGGCTCCTTGTTCCCCTCCATTTCCAGAGGCTGGTGTTGCCTCCTCACTCCAGCAGAGCTGCCCTGTGCCCTGTGTGCCACCACAGGCAGCTCCAGGGTCTGTCTGTAACAGGTCATTGCTGCTTGAGGACACAACCCCACATGGTGCTGAGGTATTGTGAATTGTTTTGTCTTTAAAAGAGTTATATCTGTAACATTAGGTGAATGGTAAATACATTATTGCTATTCAGATGTTAGAGTGAAAGAACTAATTTATTACTTTAATTAGTTTGTAGTGTACTTTACGTTATTGTAATATGCAATATTGAAATAATGAACTGGAAAAAGGTGTGTATGCATTCTGTTCAGCACAGCAATTTAATAATTCACTTGGCAAAACCTCCTCTAATAATACATGAACTGTGAAATGTACTTGAAATGCCAATTGTAATTAAAAACTTTCAGAACTTAATGTTGGCAGTGCTTGTCCTGCTAAAGTGAAGACTGTTTTGTGGAACAGGCAATGGGAGAGCCAGGTTTCAGTGTATTTTCAATATTAGTTTAACTGCTAGGATTTTTTTTTTTAATATTTAAATAAAACATTTACTGTTGACACAGTAAAATACACCCTTCAGATTTTGAACTAATAGGAATGGAAGAATGCAATCAAGAGCAGGCTATATTTTTTGTGCAGTCTGTGGTCCCAGATTGCTGCTGTAGTGAAGCAGAATTGTTGGTTGGGAGGTTTTTGTTCTCCAGACCTGCAGGATGTGCCTCTGGAGACAGAAACCCGATGAATGGAGCAGGTTTTCTTGGCACACTTGAACTGCAGGAGTGCTGGCAGTTCAGCACCAGGTGGTCCCTTGGAACCAGCAGAGCAGAAAGGCAGGAGGGGCTCCCCGCAGGCTCCTTGTGCCCATCCCTGCCTGCCCAGGGCAGCTCCTGCTGAGCAGGGTGCCCTGCTCAGGGCAGGGAATGCCCTCTGTGCTGCCTCCTCCTCCCTGACCTGTGACACATCCACGGTGCTGCCTGGGAGTCTCTCCTGCCACCCCGTGCACGTGGGTCCCTGTGCATGAGCCTTTCCCCTAGACTGACTCTGGCACACAGCATTTCCTGTTCAAATGTGGCTTGAAAAGTGAAATGTACTGGTGTTTGAATCACCTCTTAATGTCTAATTCTTGTTACTTCTTACACTTCACCTCTGCTCCATTAAGAACATTTTATCCTATATGATTTCAACTCTTCTGGGAAAAGCCATGGCATAAGGCCAGCCTACAGAATCATGCTCATATTTTATATATATTTTGCAAACATTGCTTTTCTGTTTTTTACCAGTGTTCCTTTTTTTATTGTGTTTTGAGTTTATTTGGGAGGAGGGAGGTTTTTGCAATTATGTCCTTTTTTGTCATAATTATAATTATTTTTAAAGGAAATTATTTTTCTTTTGCCCTAATGAAAAGGCATGGATTAGACAAACATGGGAGGGAGCAGGAATCTAATTTCATGTGCTGGATACAGAAAATGATAGCTGAGTATTGAAAACAAGTATGGTACAGTGAAACTCTCCTCTGGTATCCTTGTTACCCATTTTCTCAATTGGTCTCAGGCTCACACATTCAAACTCCTCACTAAAAAATGGAAAAGTAGATTCAGAAGTGAAATGTAAGAAGGGGAAGGCATGTGGTACCCCCTGTGTCAGTGTATGTGTTAGCAGAGATTCAGGGCAGAGTAGAGAGTGCTGCAGGAGGGGAGATGCACACTGAGCTACTGCTCCATCATTTCTGTCTGAGGAACTATTGTGTGGTTAGAGCTTTGTCAGCTTAGTGAAGTGCTGGATTTGATGCTTGGTTCTGCTCATTTGTTTGTACATAACCTGCCAGAAATCTAGATCATACCCCAACATTCATTTGTGGCTTGGATCAAAAGGCTGAAATGAAAGAGCTGCTGGAAACAACCTGAGAAGGGATCATGGCACGTAGCAAGGTCAGGGTGCCACACACCCCACACAGACTGCTGCAGAAACATGGATTAACAGGGAGGCTGGAGATGATTTCAGCACAGGTTGGTGTCTGTGCCACTGCCTCAGTGTGGTTTGCTTCCTTCAGTTGGTTGTCATTGTCCCAGACTCCCTGCAGGGTTTGCTCTGCTCTCCATGGACATTTCCAGGCACTGGTTTTCCTGAAGTGTCAGGGAGATGCACCTTTTGTTCTCTGCTCTCCATGGACATTTCCAGGCACTGGTTTTCCTGAAGTGTCAGGGAAATGCACCTTTTGTGTCAGGGAAATGCGCCTTTTGTTGAGACCAGTTTATGGCCTGGCCATACTAATGGCTGCAATCAACCAACCAAACAAGTCCCTGGTTAACAATAAATGAATATCCAGAGAAGGCCACCAGAGGATGAGGGAGTTCTGAGACATGGGGGAACTGAAGCTGCACCATGAGCTGCACCCAGTGCCATTGACCTCAGTACTGGAGAGCACTTGAAAGGAGGGGGAAGCAGGATGTAGGGAAATCCAGGCTTACAAAAAGCAATTTTTTGCTTACATAATCTGACTGTTACCTCATATCAGTTGAGAAAATCTGTGATGTTATTACAGAAGTTTAAAGCTCCTTCAAATGCTCCTGCAGCTTATCCCAGCTCCAATCTGAGTATTCTTTTAGCAGATTTCATTCACTGTTTGCTTGTTGTTAGATTTGGAACCTTTCTATATGTGGTTTTGCTTCAGTCTGTTTCAAAAGCAATGTGGGAAGGATTGCATGTTCTTCTGACTCCTTTTCAAAGCATTCCTTTTTGAGTTCATTAGCTTGGCAAGTGAAGGGTAACTGAGACAATTTAGCATTTTATTTTAGATTCTTAAATACTAAACTGCATGAGCAGGCTGCTGGCCGAGCTGCTACATGGAGATTTAGACAGCCCTGGTGTCACAGGTTCCACTGTGTGGGAAGCTGGATTCAGGGCTGCAGCTGGGGCTGAAGGGACCTCTCAGACCCGAGGCAGGGTCAGGTCCAGTCACCCAGGACCAGGTTGAATTTTACACAGCTCCACAACCTCCCTGGCCAGCATGTTCTGCTGTTCACCAGCCTCTCCATAGGGAAGTGATGAATGCAGGGGAATTTCAGGTGTTTCACTCTGTGCCTGTTGTTTTCCCCCCTGTCACTGGGCACCTCTGCAAATGCCTGGCTCTGTCCTCTTTGCACCCTCTGCATTTTCAGGTTATTTTCATGTTAACATTTTGCCTGCACCCCATGAGCAGTCACAGCATTGTTCAGTGTATTGCAAAGAAAAAAGTGTATTTGTTATTTTAGCAAGAAGTAGGGCATTGTTCAGAGATGCATCTCTCTCAGAACCTTGGACCATGGGGAGTGCTGGATTTCTAAACATAACATATTTTGTAAGTACAAACCAGAAGAATTAATAATCTGCACAAACAGCCAGTGAAATGCAGTAAAGGTGGAAAAATTATAAGCATTTTCATATCTTTGTATTAAAGTGCTGTGGTGTAGAAAACCAACTGAGGAATGGCTGCAATGCTTATTCCTTAGAGGGATGCAGAGTTCTGTAAGTGCTTGACAAATCCATTACAAAAACAGCTGGCCAGCCAACAAAAGGAGACATCAGGAATCCTGTAGGAAGCAGCATGAAACAGATGAGCACACAAGTGACAGCAGGGAGAGAATTGGGGCTGGCTGGGATGGGACACTGCAGGTGGGTCCCTGCCATGGCCAGGCTGGGCACAAGTTCTCTTCTTTAACCAGCACAGTCAGGATCGTGCCAGGAAGGGATTTTTGGCCTGCTGGGCTGGGTGCTCCATGACAGCCCCAGGAGATTTTTTAGGAAGTGTGGCAGCTCTGCAGTGAGGGGTGCAGGGAGAATGGTCCTTCCCCTTCCCCTTCCCCTTCCCCTTCCCCTTCCCCTTCCCCTTCCCCTTCCCCTTCCCCTTCCCCTTCCCCTTCCCCTTCCCCTTCCCCTTCCCCTTCCCCTTCCCCTTCCCCTTCCCCTTCCCCTTCCCCTTCCCCTTCCCCTTCCCCTTCCCCTTCCCCTTCCCCTTCCCTTCCCACAGAGTGGGGTGCCAGGCAGGCAGGGACCCCTCGGGGCCTGGGCAGGGGTCCCAGGCTGGGCTGCACCACCTGCAGCTGGCACAGGTGAATAAATCCCTGGAGTGAGCCTGGGTGGAGGCAAGGTGCTGCTACAGGAGTGCCTGTGCTGATGGCTGGGAATGGACTCTGCTCTGGGACTCTTGGTCTCCAGCCCTTCACAGGTTCTAGGTGCTGAAGGAAATGTGAATTACTGAGACTGATTTAGCAATTTTGCCTAAAACCTTTCCATATGTGATCTTATTGCACATTATGCCATCAGCTGGGAACTGCACATGAACATGCACAAAGGTGGTGCATGCTGAATGATTGTGTTGTTGATAAGATTATAAATCTTACTTTGTAAGCAGATTACATGAGTTTCTTTCCCAGCCTCAGCTTGGCAGATCTGTGTCTCACAGTCTGCTGCAGGACTGTCTCTTCAACTCTTTCTTCCAGGTTCTACAGTGGAAAGCACAGCAGGCAGAAGCTGCTAAACTAGAAGCTGCTGTGGCTGCCAGAAGAAAAGAAAAGGAAGATGAGAGAGAAAGGCTACAGAGAGAACAGGAAACCATGCGTAGGGCTCAGGACAAAGAGAAAGTATGAGAAACTTTGATACATTTTTTCATATATTAATGTGTACCATTGCTTCTAAAATCTATACCTGATCTCATAGCACAGGTATTCTTGTACACTATTATGTACTGATGTAGAGATGAACAAATGGTTAGTCAGGTCTTGCTCCTGTCCATTTTAGCTCTAAAGCTGCCTGATCTGACACACCAGTTCTGATACTCTATTGCATTTCTCAGGAAAAAGCCTCAGCAAGTTCTGTGTCTGTCACCAAAGCAGCCCAGAGGCAGGGCTGGGTGTGATGCACAGGTCTGCAATGCAGCAGGGGAGCTGAGACACAGAGGCTGCAGCACAGCAGGGGCTGCAGGGTGCCCTGGGGACAGGGACAGTGCTCCTGTCCTGGGGACTGTGTGCTGCCTCCTTGGGACACGGCCTGGGGCAGCTCGCAGGGGCTCAGGAATGCACTGCACTCAATGTCGTGCTGTGCCACAAGTATTTGTGTTGGCCTTTCTGCCTAAGTGATGTGGCAAAGATCCATGTGGCTCCACTGAGATTTACCTGAGTCCAGTGGCACAGAGAGGGATGTGTAGGGAGGCCTTGTTGCTCAGGTCACCAGTGGCTTTGCTGCTGCTTCTCTTTTGTTCCAGCTCGCTCTGTGTATTTGCCTTTGTACTCATGGTGTTTGTAGTGGCAGGTGGCTCTGAAACCACAGGGAAGGAAGAGGCTGACCCAGCCACCACCAATACTCATTTTATCTGTAAATATTCTGGTTGTGCAAACTTTTCTCTTGCTCTGTGTGATGTCTGTATTGAGCAGCCCTCTGCCTACGCACAGATGGAACAGCAGCTGTCTGGGGTCAGCAGTCATATGTTTCATTGGAGTGTTTTACCTCCTAGATCCTTAAAAGAGCTGATAACCTTATCCTGCAGCTGCTTTTCTGGGGAATGCAAGCAGAATGGAAGTGGTAGTCTTCAGATAGTGGTGGAAAAATATATTCAAATTAGTGTTCACAGTCTGATTTTAGTACTTCTGTTGTGGGGGCTCCACACCTTCTTGCTCTCCTAGTAAATATTCTGTTAGCTTGTAGTGCTCCAAAATAGAAATTTTATTCTAAAAGGATCAAAATTGGAATCTCTAACTTAATGCATTTCCTATTTGCTTTGTTCTCACTGCCTGGCTTTGGAATGAGCGTTAATTTGTTTGCTGCATTTGTTCAAACTCTAGCTGAAAAAATACTGGGCTGAAAAAGAGCTCAAGTGGCAAGAACAGGAGAAGAGAGATCTACAGCATCTGGAGGAATTGAGAAAATTAATGGCTGAACAAGCAGCCAAAGACAGAGAAAGGTAAAAGAAATTAAATGTGAATACCTGTAGTACCAATAGGATCTTCTTATGATCTAATTTGCTTTGATCTCCTGACTTGCTTTTTTAGAATGAATTTAGGATAGGAGTATTTTTTTCCTTCCTGTTTGGCAAATGCTTCAAACTATAGAGTAAGATTGCATCCTAGGTGATTGTATCCTTTTAATGTGATATCAACAACTAACAACTGCATTTAAGTCTTACTGTACTTCAAAAATAGCATCCAAAAAGGCAAGTGTTTGTTGCTACTAGCCCACTTCTTTATCTGTGCAGTGAATTTTAGTCAGGTTCTCTGTCAGGTCCCTGAGGTAGGAAATGGTTTGAAAGTACATCACATGTTCTAAAAGAATGTTCCCGCCAAAAGCAATAGATTTGGCATTACTCTTGCAGGGTGAAAATAAAATGGGAATTGTGCAAATATTTGCACTGACTGCTATGGGAAACAGGCTGGCACAGTCCTGCTCTGCAGGGAGACACCTGCCTGCTCTGCCCCAGCACCTGCACTGCTGCCAGCCTGGCCCCACGTTCCAGGGGAAGGCAAGGGCTGTTCTGGCCAGGTTTGCTGTGGCTGACCCAGGAACAGAGGATGGCCACTGTTTGCCAGGGGTTCAGCTCTCCAGGGCCGGCTCTGTGTGCTGCATCTCCCCCCTTGTCCCACCCCAGGGCTCTCACACACTGCCCTGAAACTCTGCTGGGCTCCCCAGACACAGCAGCCCATTATTTCCTATTGAATATTTATGAGACAGTGTCTGAAAGCAGAGTTTGAATGAAAATATGCTTATCAAAAATTACACAAATGTGTACCTGCAATGCTACAAAAGGTACCTTTGCTGAAACTAATCAGTTATGCTCATTTATCAGCTAGTGATTTTTTAAAATTTTATTAACTGTGGTGCTTAAAAGCAAAATTGAGTATTAATGTATTTTGATTTTAAGGTTTTCTATAAAATTAACTATAGGTAGAAGAAATAGTAAAATGTTGCTAAGTGCAACAGAATGAAAGAGAATGGACAACTTCATTTAGATGGACAGGGTGAAACCAAAGCTTGAGTAAACCTTGGAAGCCAAGTATAAAAACGTACTGGGGAGGCATTCCAATTAGGAACATGGTGTGCTGCTGGGTGGGCATTCCCAAGGGTGGCTGGCTCCCCTGGGTGTAGATTTTAGCTGTGCCATTGCCTGCTGACGATGAACTCCATCTGTGTGATGCAGGCTGTGCTCTCTGCAGGATGGCAGCACAGCCATGGGGACAGACCCTGACCCTCGTGGTGCCCCTGTCACTCAGGATCCCCTGAGCTGGCCCAAACTGGGCATGGGGCTGTGCAGGATGCTTCAGTTTAGCACTGCTCTGTATTCCCTGGGCATGGGGCTGTGCAGGATGCTTCAGTTCAGCACTGCTCTGTATTCCCTGGGCATGGGGCTGTGCAGGATGCTGCAGTTTAGCACTGCTCTGTATTCCTTGGGCTGGCCCAAACTGGGCATGGGGCTGTGCAGGATGCTTCAGTTCAGCACTGCTCTGTATTCCTTGGGCTGGCCCAAACTGGGCATGGGGCTGTGCAGGATGCTTCAGTTCAGCACTGCTCTGTATTCCCTGGGCATGGGGCTGTGCAGGATGCTGCAGTTTAGCACTGCTCTGTATTCCCCTGTGCAGGAAAACTACCAGGGCAACACAAAGTGTTCAAAGTTAGGCCTGCCCAAATGTCCCCCAGTCTTCCTTCTTGGCTTTGCACACAAACTTCCAGAGTACTGAATTTCATGTTTGATAGTTCTGGAGTGTTTTAAAACATGTATCACAATAGTCAACTCAAGCAGTAATGATTTCAGTATAATTTTTATAATTAAGAAAAAAAAAAGAAGACCTGCTTTTTATTAAATGTTCTCCATATGAAAAGCAGGTTAGGCTTTGTCCCTGGTACAGAATGACCCCTGAGCACTACTGCTGGAGCATTTCTCTGCCTGAACTACAGAGGAACTAGAAGCCTCTCTGGGGTACCATCAGACAGCCTCGTACCACACTCCTGAGATCAATTTGTTTGTCCTGCTAATTGTGATTGGGTTATTGACACAGAGGTCTGTGCTAGCCACAAGCAAACTGCAGGTTTAGTTCTGATTGTTGTAGTTTATAGCCAAATTATAAACTCCTTTGAGCTTGCTAAAATTTGGAGAGTAAGAAAATAACAATACATGTTTTATTGTGGTCGAAGCAGCTGTCTCATTGAATTCTCCAAATTCAAAGCATGGCATTGACAAGCCCTGTAGAAGCGACATGCCAACAAATATCTATAGCTCCATAAGGAACAGATAAATGCCTGCAGTGAAAGGTGGAAGAGCACAGTGCTGCTGTGGGCAAAGTTCTGCAGTCACTGGTGTGAACCTCAGCTTTTTCCTTTGGAAGAAGGGCAGAGGAAACCTCAAGCTTTTTTTCTTTTTCCAGTGACAAGGCTGGGAGTGAGGTGCATGTTTCAATGGAAAGGGTTATAGGAAAGATTTCTTCTGCCATACACAGATGTGAGAGAACATTTCTTCTTGGCAAAGAAAATGGGGGAGAAAAAAGAGTACCAGGGCTATATAAAGCATGCTAGAGAAAATCTGTTGTCTAGACATGGAATCTGAAAGGTTAGCTAAGTTCTTTAAATGAACATCTGACCGACCAAAACACACCAAACGAAACAGCACAACTCCCCAAACTCCCCTTCTCCGAAAAACCCAAACCAAAAAACTCCAACAAGAGCAACCGAAACGGAAAAGCACCTCTGCCTTCCTGAGGAGTTTTGGTGCAGCTCGTGCTGGGGTGGGTGCAGAGACCGGGGCAGGTTCCAGCTGCAGTGTCCCCCCAGGACAGGGCAGTGTCACCGTGTCCCCTGTGGCAGCCCAGGACAGGGCAGTGTCACCATGTCCCCCAGGAGCAGGGCAGTGTCACCGTGTCCCCTGTGTCCCCCCAGGACAGGGCAGTGTCACTGTGTCCCCTGTGTCACTGGCTGTGTCCCTATGGTGGGGCAGTGTCACCGTGTCCCCTGTGGCAGCCCAGGACAGGGCAGTGTCACTGGCCGTGTCCCTGTGGCAGGGCAGTGTCACCAGCCCACGTCCCCAGTGACAGTGGCCGTGTCCCCAGTGTCACCAGCCCGTGTCCCCGGTGTCACCAGCCCGTGTCCCCTGTGTCACCGGCCATGTCCCCAGTGTCACCAGCCGTGTCCCCAGTGTCACCAGCCCGTGTTCCCGGTGTCACCAGCCCGTGTCCCCAGTGTCACCAGCCCGTGTCCCCGGTGTCACCGGCTGCGTCCCCCGTGTCACCAGCCCGTGTCCCCAGTGTCACCAGCCCGTGTCCCCGGTGTCACCAGCCCGTGTCCCCAGTGTCACCGGCCAGTGTCCCCCGTGTCACCGGCCGTGTCCCCGGTGTCACCAGCCCGTGTCCCCGGTGTCACCAGCCGTGTCCCCAGTGTCACCGGCCGTGTCCCCCGTGTCACCAGCCCGTGTCCCCAGTGTCACCAGCCCGTGCCCCCGGTGTCACCAGCTGTGTCCCCGGTGTCACCAGCCCGTGTCCCCAGTGTCACCAGCCCGTGCCCCCGGTGTCACCAGCCCGTGTCCCCAGTGTCACCAGCCCGTGTCCCCAGTGTCACCAGCCCGTGTCCCCGGTGTCACCAGCCATGTCCCCCGTGTCACCAGCCGTGTCCCCAGTGTCACCGGCCATGTCCCCAGTGTCACCGGCCGTGTCCCCTGTGTCACCAGCCGTGTCCCCCGTGTCACCGGCCATGTCCCCAGTGTCACCGGCCGTGTCCCCAGTGTCACCGGCCGTGTCCCCGGTGTCACCGGCCGTGTCCCCCGTGTCACCGGCCGTGTCCCCCGTGTCACCGGCCGTGTCCCCGCTGTCCCTGTCGCGCAGGGTGCGGTTCCGGCGGGCGCTGCAGCAGCAGCGGCAGCAGCAGCAGCGGGAGCTGGCCGTGCGCCGGGAGCGGCAGCAGCAGCAGCGGGAGCGGCGCCTGGCAGCGCTGCGGCAGCAGGTGCGTGCGGGCTGGGGACGGGCATGCCCCACACCAGCGCCTCGGGGGAAACCTGGGAACCGGCTGAAAGGCTCTGCAGACCTGCCATAAATCCTGGGTCCTTTCTAGCTCTGACAGCAGGAACATTAGGACATTAAATTGTACTGGAGCAGCTGCTGATATCTGAGAGGAGATAGAAAAGGTTTTTTCCAGGTTGGATGTCATTTTTTTCTGGGTTTTGTTTGTTTTCATAACCTTAAGTCTGCCTTGAGCCTTAGGCAAGATTTATGAGTAATTTATATTCTTTTTAAATTCTGAAAACTTGCATACCTTGGATAACTTTTCTTCAGAGATATTTGAGTCTCTGAAACTTCAGCACATTACTTCTTAAAAGGCACCCATAAAATGCCTACTAATGCTTGCTAATGTCATAGTAAAAGTAGTACTAGGGTTATTTTTTTTCTACTGCTGACTTTTGAAAGAGTAATTTTACCTTAATTTACATTTCTGTATGTAATCTCCTTGCTTTTCCCCCAAAGAGGCTGGTTGGTAGTTGTGATCAGTTGAGCTCTTCCCACTGACTCAATTCTCTTGCCAGAGTAGAAAATGCTTCTAAAGGGCCTTTGACCTTTAGGGATGGGGATGCTCCCACTTCATTACACCTCTCTGACCAATATTTATTCTCTGTTTCACACTAAGGAAATATTGCTTTATAAAGTATGTACATTGTATGGGTGGGGAGGGGAGAGGAAAGATCTTTACTAAAGTCATTTGGGCAGCAATACAAAGATGACATTTTATTAAAGAAATGGGTGAAAAAGTTATCTTATGCAACTTAAAGTATTTTTTTCTACTTTTAGCCATTCTTCATATGGGCTTCTGACTTCAGTTATTTTGCTTGTGCATCTTTCTGTATTTTTTCAAAGTAGTATTAGCCTGTGTCTGAACATTTTAACACAAAGAAAGTAAACAGCGAAAAAATATTAACTCTGGCACAATACAGTGTCTGGGAGTCTTTGATATTGATCTAGCAACAGGAAATTGCACAGTTGAAGCAGTTGCACTTCAGAAAAAAGACAGAGTTGTATTATTTGGGGCATATCACTCAATGCTGCTGCCCATGACTCTGTAAAAATTGTGAACTATCGTCCTGAACAACTTTGTTTCCATTGGAAGAAAAAGAAAGTCTGGACTGCAGGAATTGTGGGTATTGCAGGATGATGAGGCTGCTGGATCCTTGCAGGACTGGGCTGGACACTGGAGCTGGTGTCAGTTCTGCTGCTGGTCTCTCACCTGGCTGCAGCAGGACCCTGTTCCACAGCAGGGACGGTGACTGGGGGTGTGCTCAAAGGTGTTGGTGACAGTGATGCTCTGGCCCTAGCTCTACACTCTCACAGTAATTGTTGCCTTTAGGTCGCCGTTGTTGCCAGAGCAGACCCCGCCAGAGCAGTGGCTGACACGGTGGCATCCAGAGCTCGGATGGGCATTGGGAGCCAGGAGGAGTTTGAGCTGCAGCAGCCCCTGTTCAGGCTGCACACGTTCAGTGAAGAGCAGGTAATGGGCTGCAGTCCTGCTGAGGAAATGAGTCAGGAGCTGAACTGGCTGTGCTCCTGTTTCAGGGCACGCAGGTCGCTGAGGAGGCTGCTCCCTCAATTTCAAATGCACTCAAGGAACATCTTGATTTCTTTAGATTCCCTCAGTGTTCCCTATCTGCTCAATCAATACATTTGCAGTAATTCACACTCTGGAATTTGAAAATTATTTACAAAAAGAGAAGAGCTATAGTACAATTCTGTGGTGTAAAAGCTTTCTTTTGACACTGAATAATGTCTACAGCTAAAGTTGTCCAGAACTACCCATATTAAGATATTTTAAATCTTCTCAGTTTGGTAATGGGAAGATATGGGCTTTGTTTGGTTATTAAAATTCCCCAGACCTGACCAATGTATGAGGTTCTGACAAATGTTAGCTTAAACCTGCTCTCTGAACATGTATATTTGAATATGTATATTTGGGTCCTATACCTTAATTCTCAGCGTGCTCTTTCTGTTTCGACTCCAGCCAGGTTTGGTGCTGCTCAGGCTGCAGTTTGTGATCCTGGCCCAGCACATCCCTGTGCTCCTTCCCAGTGCTGCAGGGCTGTGGATCATGTTCCCAGTGCTGGTCTCCAGCAGCTCTGGGCACTGGGGAGGTGAAGCTGCAGCTTCTTCAAGGTGTTGCTCTTCCTTGTGCTTCCAGCACAGTCCCACTGCAGACCATGGAACAAGGATTGGAAAGAGGCTGACAAATCTTGTCAGATAAACTTCTGATAAATTTCAGAAGTAATTTCCCTGGGACTAATTGTCCTTCTGACAAATGGAAGTGGCACTGCCATGTAAGCACAAGGCGACACTGTGAGAAAAATCATAAAGACATTTGAAGCACTTGGATTCCATAGGAACAACCAGAGGAGACTGGAGTCTGCTGCACTTGGGGCTGTGAGCATGGGGAACATGAGGGATGGCAGCAGCTCCTCAGGGAGCTTTGTGGCTTCTCCTGATCATTGCTGTGGTTTTGTTAACAGGTCATTTCTGACCCCAGGCTCCGTGTGGAACTCACTCTCCGAGAAGCTGGGCTGCATAAAACACTTTATGCAAGAGAGGTTTTGTCCAAACTTCCACCACCGAAGCTTCCAAGGAGAGACATGGAATCTACAGCTTTCAACATGTAGAGCACCTCTCATGTGAGGGGCAGAGGAGCAGCAGGGGTCTGGTCTGGCCCCCAACATGCAAAGCTTGAATCAATTCCCTTTGGTGTGTCCCGGACCTGCTCAGTTCCCCGTGTGTGCAGCCATGCTAAGCTGTGCTGTGTCACTGCACCTGCCTGTGCAGGGGAGCTGGGCTGTGTGCTGCTGTCCTGGGACTGCCCATGGCCTTTTCCACCGGGAGCTGGCACACCTTGCTGAAGGACTTCTGCACACAGCACAGCCAATCTGATGTGCAGCACCTGGAGTAGCAATTCTTGGGATTTAATTGGCAGCAGAAGTCCAAAATAGCTTTGCACAGCAGTTACTTCAGATTTTATTATGTTACATGAATAAATGCCACAATTTTCTTTCCAGGTTTCTTGAGAATTTGATTCTTTTAGTTATAAAATCTTCATTGCCATGAATGTTTCTATTATTCCTTGATTATGATGAGATGAAACTTAAACCTTTGTCTATATTTAGAAGGCAACTTGCTGCATCATATTTACTGCAAACCAGTCATACAATTTCATATTGCAGATTAGTTTTTCAGTATAAATTATAACTAGAGCTGGGATCTTTATTTCTTTATTTTCTGGTGTGACAGACTCCTGAGAGTGAGCACAGGGTCAGCCCAGGAGCAGCATAATCCCAGTCTTGCAGCTGAGTTTAGTGGGGAAATGCTGCAGAGCCTGCCCTGAGCTGGGGGAGTGACGTCTTCTGGGGTCACCCTCTGTGTGCTTGTGCTAAAATTACAATTCTGTGTATATTTGTGCTTTTTATTTTGGTATCTCCTTTGGGGTAACTCGTTATTTTTAAAACACACTTGGCCACCTCACAACTGGCTGGGTATTATTCCTGTGGGCAGACCAGCAGTGCTTTGCTGTGGGGAACAGACCGGCTGTGAGACAATTCCCAGGTAGGCATCATCCCAAACCTAGGCAGCTGACTTTTCCCTTGCCCTTAAAAGCAGATCTACAGGATAAAAAATGGGTGGGGGTGGGAGTTCAGATCTCAGCTGTCTTTATTCCAGGGATGGGCAGTTCACTCTCAATCATGCTTTAGTAAAGCTTGATGAGAATTTCTGTGAAAATTAAGTAATTTGGTTACAAGCTAGACTACTTATTTGTGAATTTTTATGTAGTGAGAAAAGTGTCTTTAATGCTAACCAGTACCTGAAGGTCAGGTCCTCAGCTGACCATGTTGGGTGCTGTGCTGTCCCTCTTGGCATGTGCCTGTTTGTGACACCTTTAAATACTGTAGGAATGAAAATCTGAACAGCCTTTGTAACAGCACTAATAATAATGGTCACAAATACAGATTAATTTTCACGTCATTTATTTAGGTTTTGTCTTTATGCCCAAAGCAAAGGGATGTCCTTCCTGGAAGATAGCTGTGGACAGGAGTGACCCTAACAGGACAGTCCTTCACTGGGGCTGGAGCCAGGAGTGAGAAACCTGCGGCTCTATTCCGCAGCCTTGATTCCTTGTCAGCGCACATCTCCTTGGTGCGGCTCCAGCGGCGCTGCAGGCCAGCAGCTCCCGGTGTCTGCTGTGTCCACTGGCTCGGGGAGCTCCCGGTGTCCAGTGGCTCTGGGAGCTCCTGGTGTCCAGTGGCTGTGGGAGCTCCCAGTGTCCAGTGGCTCTGGGAGCTCCTGGTGTCTGGTGGCTGTGGGAGCTCCTGGTGGCTCTGGCCACTCCGCACTCTGCGGGCCCAGCACTGTCTCAGTACCAGCTCCTGGCGCTGTCCTGGTTCCTGGTGCTGTCCTGGTCCCGGTTCCTGGAGCTGTCCACGGGGCAGGCTCCGTGTGCCTGGGGCTGTCACCATCAGTCCATGGGGCGCAGGCCCAGGCGCTTGCGGATGAAGGCGGCGATCAGGCGCTGTGGCCGCTGCTGGTACTCCCACAGCACCTCGTGGGATGCCCGGATCTGGTCCCCCTCCAGCCGGTCCAGGAGCGCCACGCACACCACGGCGGCTGCAGAGGCCGGAGCGCCGTCACCTCACGGCCCTGCCCGGCCTGGCCCTCACGGCCGGACCTGGCCTGGCCTGGCCCTCAAAGCTCAGCCCGGACCCTCCTCACAGCCCTCGCGGCTGGACCCAGCTGGACCTGGCCCTCACAGCCCTCATGGCCCTCACAGCCCTCACAGCCCTCACAGCCCTCATGGCCCTCATGGCTGGACCCAGCCGGACCTGGCCCTCACGGCCCTCACAGCCGGACCCGACCTGGCCCTCACAGCCCTCATGGCTGGACCAGCGGCCGTAGCTCCGCTGCCCCGGGCTCTGCCAGGGCCAGGACCTGCTGTGAGACCAGAACCTGCTGTGGGACAGAACCTGCTGTGGGACAGAACCTGCTGTGAGACCAGAACCTGCTGTGGGGTCAGGACCTGCTGTGGGACCAGGAGGGCTGTGAGGGATGGGAGTGAGCTGTTGGTTTGGCTAGCACGCACTCGTGTCTTCTGATGCTCACTTGGGTTTTATTGAGCTATGAAATTTGCTTTAGTGTCCTTTTCTAGATAAAATCATTAAGGATGTGCGTTTGGCCTTCTGGCACTGAACAGGGCCCTTGGAGGGGATTAAGCCTGTGCATGGGGAGGAGGTGGAAGCAACAGCACTCACCTTTGAGACCACACAGGCCACACAGGGCAGCGAAGGCTGTGGACTCCATCTCAATATTCCTCACACCAGCATCATAAGCTCTCCTTAAGTACTGCAACTTTTTTTCACTGGAAAAAGAGCATAATGCACCGTCTAATCTCCCCTGACCTGGAAAGGAAGCAGAGAAATGTCACTGTTGGCCTTGCATGAGGTTGTGGGCCACAGGGTGTAGGTGCAAATGGGAAGCCCAGCAGTGCCCACATTCTGTCTGAGGCACACAAAGTTTTGCTGTGAGCAGCTGGTTAATTTGTATTCCCCTCAGCGTTAAAGCCAGCGTGCTGTGTCTCTGTATAGGGAAGAGATTGACGCAGGTTTCAACACGGGTAAAAGGTGGAGTCAGCCCACGGGTGGGAGTGCTGTGCTCTGTGGGGACAGGCCACTGCTGCATATCAGCTGTGTGGGCCTGCCAGGTTAAATCCCAAAAATGCCAACTGACTGTAGAAGGGGAACAACAAGCTGTGCAGAATTGGAACACTGAGGAGAGAAACCCCTTTAATGTGGGTTTATTGTTTCTGCAGGGGCTGCTGTGGATGGAAGTGGAGCTGCTTGCTCCTGGTGCTGGGCCAAGGGCACTGGTGCTCCTACAGCAGCTGCAGGCAGGACTAACCCTGTGTTCAGTGTGGGCACCCATCCCCACCCTCTCTCTAAGCCTCAGGCTCTGCTGTCCTGCTGTGTGCTCAGAGCAGAGCTGAGCCCCGTGCTGCTCCTCCTCGCACTGGCTGAAGGCCATGGGCAGGAAAATGCTTACCTGTGGCTGGCCAGCCTGGGACTGCCCTTCAGCTTATTGCTGCTTCTACTGTAATCCTCTCAAATGGCTTTTTGTTTAAATAAAATATGGGCTTGAGCAATATACAGATGGCTTCATCTGCAAGCAGATCTAAAGGTTTATAAATAGTGCTCAGATTATTAATTCTTCATCTATTACGTTTCATCTACTCTGCAATCAGTGTTTAATTTTGCAAAGGAAATGGTTCCAGAGAAACTGAAGTTTGTTTATGGAAATCTCACAGGCAACCTAATATTTTCCTAGCATTTGGTAGTTCTGAAGTGACAATCTTGCTGCAGGGGAACAGCTTGGTGGCAAACAGCGAGGTGCTGGTGCTCTGCCTGGCCCCCCAGCACCTCGTGGGTCTGTGCTGCAGCCTTCCTGGGGCTGGGGTTCCCTGGATGGCTTTGTCCATGGAAGAGTGCAAAGACTTGGCATTGCATGTGGTGAGGAAGGACAGACAAAGCTGGCTTTACCTTCGTAGAAGTCGTAGGTGCACATGGTATGGCCAATGAGCGTGGGGAAGTCGGGAAGGTCCCTGCTGCAGGCCAGCAGTTCCTCTGCAAGGCCCTTGTCCAGCTCGGTGCTGCGCACCACCACATCGCCCAGCACCACCTGCTCGAAGCGTGGCTGGAAGCACGAGTCCACGGCCGTGTCAGTGATCACAACAGAGCCAGCCTCGATCCCTGCAGAAACGGAAGCTGAGGCTGCCAGAGCTCGCAACACCTGGGTCCTGCTGCCAAACTTCAGCACAACAGGAAAATCTCAACAGATCTGTCTCTTCAGCAAGTAAAGAAGATGTCAGGGAATAATTGAAATTCATGACATAGCACAGATGTACAAGCAAAATGTTCAGAGTCAGCACAAGGTAAGTGATTGCGAGAATGCGCTGAGTGACAGGAGATTAGCTGCTTCTGGCTTGCAGAGACTGTGTACCCCCAGCAGCTTGTGCAGGCATGGGCAGCACCACTGCCTCAGCCAGAGGACATGGATTCATTTGGGTCACCACTAATCCATGTTTTCTGTTTGGAAAGTGACACTTCCCTGTAGTGGAATCCAGGCCTCGGTACACTCTGAGAATGTGCACTCTGCCAAGCCAGTTGCTAAGTTTTCTGGGTTTAACCCAAAACAAAACACCATGTTTGATATTTAGAGACCTGACAAAATGCTGAAGTTCAAAACTGCATGACCTGTTGCTGAGAGTTCTTGTTAATAATAGCTGTTTCACTCTGAAGAAAGAGCGAGTCGCTTACCTAAGCCCCCAGAAGTTCCGATGCGAATGATGGTAACGTCCTGGCATTTAGCATGGTGCAGCAGTTTGATCAGCTCATGGAGCATAATGGAAATGGAAGGGATGCCCATTCCGTGCTATTGGAAGGAGAGAAAAGAGAAGCATCAGTCCCCACGAGGCTGTGGCAGGTGACAGCTCCATGACTGCAGTGAGCTCAGGGTTATGCTGTGGCTTTTTCTGCTGATGATCCCAACAGCAATTTTTGACAGAAGTTCTGCAGGCCTGGAGCTGCTGGGGCTTCTGCTGCATCTGCCCAGTGCTCCCTTGCTTGGTCATCTGTCTTCTGCTCCATTGCAAGGCCAACATCCTTTTCTTAGCTTAACTTCTAAGTACAAAAAGTGTTTGGTGCTGTAGAGTTTGGTTTATTCTCTTGAAAATGCCTCACATTTTTTTAGTTTTGCTCTCATTTTCAAAAAGTGGAAGGAAGCATGTATGGAAGCTCTGTTGATTAAGGTACACAGCCAGTTTTTGTGTTGCTTTGTCTCCTTTCTCTTGGCTGTGGGACAAATGCTCTGTTTGCCTTGTATCATGTTTTAATATGAAACCTTTTTACATGTTGTTATTCTGGAACATCAGCCTGGCTTATTCGCCAATGCCTATAAAATTTATTCTCATTGTAAATATTCAGAGCTGGAATCTGTGTTCCTGCCCCTGTACATATGAGCTCAGTTTTGTTTCTAAGCAACTTGCAGAAATGTGATGTTGGCAACCGCTCTGCAGGATGCCCCTTAGGGTGGCCATGGGCTCTGCCCCTTGTCCCCTTCTGCACTGGCCAAAACTGCTGCACGGCCACAAGCTCAGTGAGGATTTCCTTCTGGCTGTGTCACTGCTGCTGCCAGGCTGGGGAACAGCAAATCTTGTGGCAGTTCTCCCCCTTGGATTCTTTCAGACTGATTCCCTCAGGCTTGATTCCCTAGGTCAGGGTTGGTTTGGTTTTGTCAGAGGGAGCTCTGTTGTGTGAGTGATTTCATCTCCTGTGAATCACATTTCAGACTAATCTTGTGCCTGAAGAAATGGTGTCAGGACCAAGCCTTTGGGTGTGAGTGCTCTCCAGCACCACCTGTGTTTGCTTTTCCCTTTGTTCAGTGCCAAAAATCCTGCTCTAAAAGAATAATTATTACTATTACTATTACTATTACTAATACTATTACTATTACTATTACTATTACTATTACTATTACTAGTACTAGTACTATTACTAGTACTAGTACTAGTACTAGTACTAGTACTAGTACTAGTAATATAATTAATTTAATATATTAAAATTAATATTAATTATTATTAATAAGGTGACCTTTAAGGTTTTTCTTTTAGAGCTTGTACCAATGTAATACTCCCAACAAGGTTTCATAGTTCATGTGTAGTGAGAAGTGGTTTTGCCTCCCCAGCTGAGCTGAGCAGAACACGCGCACGCCTATTAGTGCGGCGCTCTCCAAACGGAGAGCACGGGTGCCAGGGAATGCTGTGCGAACAGCAGCAGCTTTGCCATGGCTGGGAGCTTGCCCTGCCGGCAGGGGATGAACAGTGAACAGGAGAACTTTTTGCTGGTGGGTGTTGGGGAGGCGAAGGCGTGTGAGGGAGAGGTGGGGGCAGCCCCACCGCTGTGCCGGAGCCCGCCCTGTCGGGCTGCGGACCCCGCACGGGGAGGGCACAGCAGCACCCCCAGGCCCCAGCACGGCGCAGGACTCACGCTGACGGACAGCACGGGCCCTGCCCGGTACATGGCGTAGCGGTCCGAGCCCGCACAGATGTCAGCCACGTCCTCCCCGGCTCCCGGCAGCCCCAGCTCCCGCTGCATGAACTGCGCGAACGCCCGCATCCTCTTCGGGCTGCCGCCCACGCACACGAACTGCAATAAAACATCCGCGTGGCTCTTAGAGCGAGTGCCACGGCTCAGCCTGAGCGTGCCACTGGCGGCTGTGCCAGGCACACCTCCCCAGAGAAAGCTGCGGGATGCCCCTTCCTCACCGTCAGTCGAGGGACATTGGAATAACTGAGGGTCACAAAAGCAGGAGTTAACACAAAACCCAGGCTGGCACTCTGGCAGGGCGGTAACTGCCCTGGGTCTGAGCAGCCGTACAGCTGCACATCCTTGGGTATCAGTCCCGGGCAAGAAAATCCAAAATAATTCAGCAAATTTGGGTTGGCAGTATCACCACTGATAGCAAAGCAAACCCAGGTGTTGGAGGAGCTCATTGGTTAATTTATTCTATGAACAGTGCTGACTGCAATTAGTGAGCACTGCTGATGGCACAGAGGCCACAAAGTCAGGGAGTAAAAAGGACAAATTTTACATATTAAAGAAAAATCCGGTGGCTGAAGGTAGGAGGAGGATGAGTGTGCAGCTGGCAGGGCAGTGCTGCTGATCCTGCTGCCAGGGTGCAGGGCAGCAGGAGCCCACGCTGTGCTGTGCCAGGCTGCTCCAGCCCTGGGCACCGAGGTTCTTCCTCCGCACAACTAGGGAGGGACTGGTTTGAAATGAACGAGGATGTCATCATGACAAGTCAGTTTTGACAGCAGGTCTCAGCCAAAAATGATATGACATCCTCCTTCCCTTGTCTCCAGCAGATGATGATCAAGATGCTTTAGAGAAATGCCTCCTCTGTCTGTCCTCCAACATGGGGCCAATATAAAATCAGGTTTTACAGAGCTACAGGTTTTTAATAGGATAATTTTCTGTTGTGCTTTCTGCCCCAAACAAACAAGGACAGACAACCTCCTTGCCCAGGCTGCTTTGGCTGCTGAGTCCCCAGGCTGAGCAGCCAGACCCCACCCCGCAGGGGCTCTGGCAGCAGCAGGCGTGGGCCGGCAGCACCATGGGAGGGATGCACAGCTGGAGAGCCTGTGCAGGGGGAGCTGCTGCCTCGCATTTGGACCTGCTCTTTACCTTGATGTCCCCAAACATTGCTGGCAGGTCGTGCGTCTTCGTTCCCAAGTCCAAGTGGTACAGGACATCCTCCTCCATCAAGTCCAGGTGTGGGTTTTTAACAAGGACCAGCCCACTCCTGCAGGGAGACAGTGAGGAGATGGACTGGGGCACCAGGCAGTGCCCACAGGAAGGGGGTCAGGCGCAGTGGGGCACAGAGCAGCCTGGAAGCTCCACGAGGGTACACACAGCCCTGGTGTTGGCCGAGGGATGGGACAGGGACAAGGGACAAGCCAGCTGTATGTGGTGTTGGGACCAGCTGTCTTTCTTTGCCAGGTAACCTCTTTGACATGTCTGTTATTATATCGCTATATCTGGCAAAAATGTGTCTCAGTATTTATCAATTTTGTCAATGACAACCTTAGATCTTTTCTTCATAGGGTTTTGCCAGCAATGTCCAGGGGTGATATACTGTGCTATTTTCTATGTGACAGTTTATTAGCTCTTAGCAAATCAGGATTTCACACTTGTCCCAAATAACAGACGCTGCAGGCAGCCAGAGGCCAGCTTGCTGTCCCTTTCCACCTGCTGTAAGAGATGAGAAGTAACTAACTAACAATGCAGGTTAGTTTTATAAATGAGGCTTAAAAGAAACCCAGAGAACATTTTTATTCTCTTAGTAAAACAAATTCAGATGTTCCTGTTACTCACCCCGAGTAAGCTGTTGTTTCGGTCATAGCGGCTCCCAGAGTCAGCTGAAATCGATACCCTGCCGAAAGGAAAGGAAAACACTGCCTGTGTCCCCAGCCGCTGAGGTTCAGAGCTCAGAAAAGCTTTCAAGGGGCTCTGCAGGGGGTTAAATACTCCTGTGCTTTGTGCAGCCCCCAAGGTCAGCAGTGCCAGTCCCCCCACCCTGCTCCTGTGCTTGCTCAGGTGCCAGGGCTCCTCCTGGGCTGGCACGGTTCCTCCCAGACTGCCTGTTTGGGCAGGTGCGTCACCAGTAACCTTGGCTGGCAGCCCTAGGGCTGGGCCAGTGACCTGCTGGCCCTCTGGCCAGTGACCTTGTGCCCTCTGCCCAGTGGGGTGGGCACCAGGCACGTGGCTGCACATGTGCACCCTGTGGAGATGGTTTGTGCCAGCTGGATGTTGCTGTGCTCCCACCCTGTTTCTTGCCCCGGGCTGTTTCTTGCCCTGGGGACTGAAGGGCACTGACAGCCTGGCCACTGCTGCTGCCCTGGACACTTCTGACAACTGAGCCATTCTCTGGTTGCAGAAGGTGCAAATCCAAAATGTCCCTGCCTTTGTCTGGGGTGCACCAAAACGGGATTTGGGCTATAGCCAGCCACCAGCCCTGCTCAGGACAGCTTCTGGACCACCAGGCTGGCCTGGGGAGGCTGATTTCAGTCTCGGCAATGCCCAGACAGTGCTGTTGGCTCTCATGGTCCACCCAGCCCCATCTGAACCAGAAGTCTGTCAGAGCAGAGTGCAGTGTGCTGGGGCACCCAGCCCCGTCTGAGCCAGGAGCCTGTCAGAGCACAGTGCAGTGTGCTGGGGCACCCAGCCCCATCTCAGCCCAGGAGCCTGTCAGAGCACAGTGCAGTGTGCTGGGGCACCCAGCCCCATCTCAGCCCAGGAGCCTGTCAGAGCACAGTGCAGTGTGCTGGGGCACCCAGCCCCATCTCAGCCAGGAGCCTGTCAGAGCACAGTGCAGTGTGCCAGGGCAGCCTTGCACAGGTCCCAGTCCAGGGCAGCCAGAGGGCTTGTGGGGCTGCAGGACGAGTGTGTGATGCTCCTGCAGGAGCAGGAGGAGGCTGCAGATACTGCTCCTGCCTCCTGGCCCAGCAACAGGAGGCACTGCCCTGGAAGATATTTAGGCAGCTGCTGGAAGGGCAGGATCTGGCATTTGCTGTTGGCGTCTGGGAATTGTCAGTGGAAGCTCTGATAATGAGAAAAGTGCTGGATACTTAATTACTGGGTGAAAGCACACTGTGTGGGGCTGGCTTGCACCCTGCATGGGGCAGTGACATGGTCCTGCTTTCCTAATGAGGAGGAACAGAGATTATTGTAACTGAGAAAGCCTTTCCCTGAGGAAATGCTCACTTTGCTACCCATCCAAGCCCTTTAAATTGCAAAGCCTTGTATAAAAATAAGCAAACATTGCAAGCCAGTGGCCTGGAAAATGTAAATTGGGTACCTTACCCAAGATAGGGTCAGATAGCTCTGAGAAGGGGAAGGAGCAGAGCTCTCAGGGATATTTCAGGCTAGCTGGAGTCATACCAAAGGCAGGCTGAAAGGATTTCTCTGCTCTGATGATGTTCTCCCTTCCTGGATGCTGTTCACACATGCCTGCCAAAAATGACTTATTACTGATGCTCCACAGCACTCCTGAAGAATAAGGATCTGGAGACTCTTTTCCCTTTCAGAATGCACCAGATTTGTGCGAGGGGCACAGAAGAAGTTTCCTTGGCTGCACACACCTTCTGCCTGCTGAAGTCACTTGGTGCAATTGCTGTGGATTCAGCACACACATGGAGCACTCTGGGCTCCATGCAGAGCTCCCAGTCCTGTCCAGTGAGAGTTACCTGAGCTGGGGAACAGAAGCACAAGGTTTGCTGCTGTTTGCCAGAGGCGGCTGGGAATGCTCTGGGGGAGGTGAGATCAGGCTGAGGCTTCCTGTGGCTTCCTCTCATTCTCTGGCCTTGTTTGATGGAGGAACATGGCCCTGGCCCTGCACCCACCTGCAGCACGGCTGGGCAAAGCTTTCACCAGGGAGCAAGGGGTCAGAATGGTGGATGGATGAGTGGACAGATGGACAGATAGCTGGACACCTGAGTGACCCTGTGGCAGGGCAGGGTCCCACCCAGTGCCTGGGCTGGTAAAGGCTGTGCTTCCATGTCTCCCTTCCATGGCAGAGGATTTCTGGGCACATGTGGAAGGGTCCACACCTGCACAGTTCAAACCATCCCACGATGAAACAATTTTCCCAAGCACATGGACAACTTCTTAAATATTTTCTTAGGAAAAATAGTGTTCCAGCACAGCCAGCTGGGACATCTCTGCCTGCTGATCAGCAAAGCCCCTGCCCTGCTACAGCCTCTGACCCTCGTGTGCTTGGTCCCAGGCAGGGACCTCCCCTTTGATGGCAAAAGGGACAAGATTTTGGAGGGTGGCCCTGCTGAGTGAGCAGGGACAGAGTCCCCTGGAACCACAACTCTGTCTGGAATGTCAGGCTGAGAACTGGTGGGCAAGCAATGTGGTGTTTGTCCCTGCTGTGCCCAAGGTAAAAGGAACCAGTGTGTTCTGTTTAAGTAAACATGATTGCACCAAGGGAAATGGTTGGATTGTGCTTTTGGCTCCCCAGAAGTGACATTGAAGAGAAGAGACAGCAGCCACCACCATGGCCATTCAGGTTTCAGGGCCTGTCTGGCTCAGCTCAGCTCTCTGCCTGGCCAGTACAAGAAGTCCCTCACCTTTGGTTCCTTCATCTGATTTTTTTCCCATGGTTGTTCTTTGGGATGGCTTTCAGTAAATCCCAAACTGAAGTGTGGCTGTTCTTTTCCTACCTCTCCTTCTTGCCATGGCAGAGGCTGCAAAATGGAATGGGGTAGAATAACACAAATTGAATTGAATCTAATAGAATAGTGGACTAGGATAGGATAAAATACTGAAGTAAAATGCTTTCAGTTGAAAGGGACCTGCAGTGCTGATCTAGCCCAGCTGCCTGCCTGTTTCTCCTGCTCGAGGCAGCATGGGGAGGTGGGGATGGTGAGAAGCAAAGAGCACTGGCCCAAGTGAGCGTTTGTTTGTTCCTGATTCAGAGCTAAATCCAGTCTCTCCAAGTGCCAGGCAGTGGAGCTGTTACCATATGTGCTAGAGATGACAAATAAAGCACCATGAAGTATACGGCACAGTAACATATGGCAGTGTAGACAGGCTCTCGGCAAGGGAAGGGCTGGGGAGAGCCAGCTCTCCCGCCTATCCGACACCTCTTGTCATGTTCGATGCAATTTTAGAACAGACAGCGATGGCAGCCTGTGCTCGGCAGGGAGCTCGCCGCGCCGTGTCCTGCCAGGGCTCTGCAGTCTTGCTCCCCGCCAGCCCCAGCACAGCAGCGCCTGCTCCCCTCGGCTCGTCTCTGCCTCCCTCCCGCCGCTGCTGCAGCTCCCGGAGCTGCTGATGGATGGGATGTTCCAGCAGCTCGGCCCGGGCTGCCAGGAGGGGCAGGGGGTGCTCGGCCAGGAGCTCCTGCAGCCCCGCCCGGCAGGGATGCGAGCCTGGGCTCAGCTCACAGCTCTGCTTCCATACCAAGGGCTGATGAAAATCCCCAGTCCGAGGGATTCGTGCATTCTTCCATCCATGACTCCTGGCAGGGATGTGAGCCTGTGCCCAGCTCACAGCTCTGCTTCCATACCAAGGGCTGATGAACATCCCAGTCCGAGGGATTTGTGCATTCTTCCAGCCATGACTCCTGGCAGCCGGCAAAGGGAGCAGCAGAAGCACCAGGGAGTGTTTTACCTGACAGGAGGCAGGCCATGTGCCAGCAGTACCAAGATTTCCTGCTCCCCTTACCTGCCCTGTGCTGCAGAGCCAGAAAAGCGAACGCAGGCAGCAAAATGAGGATTTTTATCAGCTGTTTGCTCCGGCTCCATGTCTTGCCTTGTTTATTAGTGGTATAAAGCTGCTCTTGGCATTGGGAGCAGACAGTAAAACACTCTCCAAAGGAACCAGGCTCCACAAACCCTCGGGGCACTCGAGTAATTGCAGCTTGTCAGGACGTGTTTCCCCTGAGGGGAAGCACTACGCAAAGCCATTTATTTCAGGCAGAAATCAGCTGCCTGACCTGTGTCGCTGTTCAGGATTTACTCAGGAGCTGCCGATCTGCCAGTCCGTGGCGCTCCAGAGGAGGGGCTGAGAATGCAGCCGCTCCACTGCGAGAACGTCCCTTAGAGTCGTGCACAAGTCACTTTTCCCACCATTCCCTGTCTGCAGCCTTGCCCCTGGCGGTGGGATTCACCCCGGAACAGGCAGGGGTTGCCTGCCCTGCCCCGGAGCTGCTGGGCTGTGCCCAGGCTCGGGGTTCCCTGTGCCCCAGGAGGTGAGACACCAGCTCTGCCCGTGCACGCTCAAGGGGCACCAGGCTGGCCCTGCACATGCCTTGGGAAAAGGCTCTGCCTGGCTTTAAACCCAGTGGCTTGGTGCTGTTTGTGCTGACTACTGCAGGAGCAGGGGGCCTGTTCCAGCTCTGCCTGGCTCCACAGGGATTGCTGCTGCCCATCCTGGACAGACTCCTTCCCTGGCCCCACACGGATCCACTCCACAGGAAATGTTTCTTCTGGCATCCTGCTTCTCCCAAGGCTGAGTTCCTTTCATTCCTCAAGGCAGGATGACATTGAAATAAGAAGGAAGATGAACAGTGGGGCAGTTTGGCAACAGGGGACCTTTCATCCTCTCTGGGTAGGTTCCCCCTTGCCTTCCTGCTTTTGGTTCCCTTCCCACCCCACAGGGACAGGTGAGCTATTGCCTGCTGGGAGCAGCCCCAGAGGTTTGTGTAAAGGCCCATTTTGCTGGGACAGAGCAGGGATGTGGCCCCAGAGAGCAGCTGTGTGGGAGCAGACACAGAACCAGCAGTGGAACCTGCAAGTGAGCCCCTCTCCGCCTGCTCTATTCCTGCCCAGGGCTTCTCTGTTCTCCAGCTTTTGAATCCAGATGGTGCCTGGGGTTTCTTCTCTTTTCTTTTCTTCCATGGGTATTTTTATCCTTTTGTCTTTCGCTCCTTGGGCTTGTGGGTGCCTGTTGCAGGCGCCAGTGCCTGTGGGTGCAGGCGGGAGGGAGGGCTGGGAGGAGGTTCAGCCGCAGTAAGGCGAATGACGCAAGGCCCGGGCGCAGTTCGTAAAGCCCTGCTGCTTGTCAAGCCCAGTCACGTCTGACAAACAGCACAGGGAGCAATTCCCCGTAGGGAAACGTGGGGCTTAGGTGGCAGAGCCCCAGCACTGAGCCCCAGGCTGCCCTCCTGCCCGTGTGCCCCACACTGATGCAGTGCCCACAGCTGGTGCAGGGCTGGAGCACGGAGTGAGGTGCTCCTCAGCCCTGGCAGTGTGCTGCTCTGGGTGGGAGCTGCTGCATCACCTCGAGTGCTGCATTTCTCAGGATCTGAGCTCACTGAGCACGGCTGTTCAGACACCTTCCTGCACTCCATGGAGGATCAGGGGCTTCCATGCAAGGGCAGACTGACACTGGCCCCACTATTTCAAAATGAAGCATCCAGACCCTACTTTATCCAACTTTACTGAGATGGAAACAGATAAAGGGAATAAATGCTGGTTCCAGAGGAGGCACTTAGTTCTGCTGGTGCTGGCTCTGCATTTCAGTGCCCTGTGGAGATACCTCCAACAAAACCATCGCTGCCTTTCCTCTTTCTTCTCTGTACCCAGGTAAACCAAGCAGGCTTGAAATCTGGGGTTTTTCCTTTTTCAAACAAGTCCTTTCACATCATATTTTCTGTCCCTGTGTCCTTTCTCCTCCTCCAGGGAGGCTGGAGAGGGAGAGTTTGTCCTGCACCCCTCCCTGACCTGCTGTCCTGCTCCACCAACATGGGAGCCTGAGCCAGCACTGGGCAGGCAGAGATCATGGAGCTGGAGACAGGTGGGAGAAGCATGTAAAGGGTTAAAAATAACCACACAAAAATCAAAATGCTCTTTTGCATCCATCAAGACCGACCCCTGCCTTTCTCTGCAGCTCTGAGGGCCAAGGACCTTGATGGAAGTACCTTGAGGAATCTGGCACCTCCATGCTTCAAGGTTTTTAAGGTTTGAAACCACCAAGCTCAGGGCTGGCTGGGATGGCACTGCTGGCTGTGCCAGCAGGATTCAGCAGGAGCATCTCTGTGCCAGGGCCCCGGGCTGGGCTGAGGGGTCCTGTGGGTGCCCAGTGGGCTCCATGCAGGTGCCGAGGGTGGCAGGACAGCCCAGCTCCTTCTGGGCCTGGGAGAGGTGGTACTGTCTCACTGCTTGATGCCAGAGCTCCTCTAGCTGCACTGCATTTCTAACATGCAACAATCCTGTGCATTTCCCTTGTGTGGGAAGGTCAGGATCAGAAGCAAAGCCCTGCAGTGGAAGGCAGGGCTCTCCAGCATCCTGCATGGGAATGCAAAAGCACTTCATGTGTCAGCAGTGCTTGCACTGCTCTGCTGAATGAAGAGATGTTCTAAAATACCTTCATTGTGATTTAAATGACGGGCACAGAGCATTAATCTCTGTCAGATAAAGCACAGGGCAGATCTGGAGCACATCTGCAGCGGGATGTGCAGTGCTGCCCTGGGGAGTGGGCAGGGATCCCCTGCAGCTGCCAGGCCCCTCCTGGTGCTGGGAGGCTCCGGGTGAGTGTCCGTGTGTCCCAGAGCCGGGCACGGGGAGGGGAGGCAGCTGTGCCACCCCATCCCCCTCCTGCCCGCTCCTTGCTGCAGCCCCAGCGCTGGCTGTGGCAGTGATTGCTGCCGTGCCCCCCAGTGCCCCGGGAAAAGCCCTGGCTAACGAGGGAATCCTGCATCCTGTCTACCACGAGTTAATTTTCAGAGAATATTTCCAGGCGCCTTTCAGCGTCTGCGGCTGGAGCTGGAAGGAAGGAGACAGGTGCCACCTTGTGTGGAACGTTCCTCCATGCAGCGGGACGCAATTCCTTTCCCCTTTCCTTTTCTGTGGCGTCACGGCAAGCTCCTCCCGGAGGCAGGGCACAGGCAGCTCACACAGCCCCTGCCAGCTGTTAACAGCCCCTGCCAGCTGTTAACAGCCCCAGCCAGCTGTTAACCAGTCCCTGCCAGCTGTTAGCAGCCCCTGTCAGCTGTTCAACAGCCCCTGCCAGCTGTTCCACAGCCCCTGCCAGCTGTTTCGCAGCCCCTGCCAGCTGTTTCACAGCCCCTGCCAGCTGTTAACCAGCCCCTGCCAGCTGTTCCACAGCCCCTGCCAGCTGTTCCACAGCCACAGCAGCGCAGAGCCCGCCCAGCAGCAGGCATGGAGGATGCAGCTTGCTCAGTTACAGTGAAAGAAACCCCAGGAACAGGAGGGGTGCCAGGGGGAGAGAGGCTGGACACGGCCTGGGAATGTGTGCTGGCAGCACAGAGACCCCCCTGTGTCCTGGGCTGGTCCCAGTGTGGGCAGCAGAGAGGGGAGATTCTGCACCTGCAGAGCTGCCCCAGCCCTGGGCTCTGACATGAGAGGGACCTGGAGCTGCTGGAGAGAGTCCAGAGGAGCCAAGGAGCTGCTCCAGGGATGGAGCCAGGCTGGGGAGCTGGGAATGTCCCCCTGGAGATGGGGAGGATCCAGGGGGAGCTCAGAGCCCCTTCCAGACCCTGAAGGGGCTTCAAGAGAGCTGAAGACAAACTTTTTATCAGAGCCTGTTGTGACAGAACAAGGTGTAAACTAAAAGAAGAGAAAGATTCAGATCAGAGATTAGGAAGAAGTTCTTGGCTGTGAGGGTGGTGAGGCCCTGGCACAGGTTGCCCAGGGAAGCTGTGGCTGCCCACCCCTGGAAGTGTTTACGCAGCAGCTGGTCCCTGTTTCCCATCCCCTGACCCAGCTCTTGCTGTGCTCTGGGGCTGAGCTGGGGCAGCAGCACCCTGCTACGTGCCACAGCACATTGCAGCCATAGCTGATCCCACAGGAGAACAGCCTCCCAGAAAGGACCCTGCAGGTGCAGCCAGCTGGATTGTGCTGGGCTCACCCAGGGAGAAGGACATGAGGCAGCCTGTACCCTCAGCCATGCCAGGCACACAGAGCTGAAGAAATCTGGGCCCTCCCAGAGTGGTTTATTTAAATACAACAGCACCTCATGGCACACACTGGCTGTGCTGGGCTGTCTGCCCCCTGATACACTGCTGGGTTATTTCTGTCACCTCCAGTATTGACACACATTCTCCCTCTGTCCCTTCCCAGCTGTCCAGAAGCATCACAGTGAGCAGTCTTCAGTTCCCTGGCCCGAGTCAGACTTGTCTTCCCTATCCAGCCTCTTAGTCAGCTATTTAGAGGAAAATAAACTTGATGCCTGCCTTTAGGAGAACAAAATGATGAGAACTGTCCTCCTCTGGCTGCTGCTCCCTCAGCCTGTCCTCCCTATCAGCTGCTCAGCCCTGTCCCTTGCTGCTCTGACCCCACTCCTTGTGCTGTGGAGGCATCAGAGTCCTGGTCTCTCCTGGAAGGTAGAGACCACATCCAGCACCTCCTCTCCCCCTGGGTCTGCAGTCCTCCCCTTTCCCCAGTGTCTGCCCTCAGGATAGAAGAGCCATGTCAAGGCTGCTGCAAAGTACCCAATATGGTTTTCAGCTCAGACCCTGACCATTATCTCCAATCAGAAGCAGCCTGTCACAGAGGGGTGCAGGTGATGAGACCCTCCTGAGCCCTCGTGGGGTGGGGAGTCTTGAGAGGCAAGTGAGAGAAGAACATGCAGGTGCCTGAGATGGCTGCTGGCCCCTGCTTTGCTCCAGCAGAGTTGAGGGCTCCCTTGGTTCAACCCCAGGGAGAGACATCTGGAGACTGGCTCAAAAATCTGCAGGCTTAAAAAAAGGGATTTTTTTCTGTATTGTCAGACTGAGCCTTTGGCATTTCCATCTCGAGCTGCTTGTGCAGTCCTGAGGGTCAGAGGCATCTCCTCCTGTTCTGCACAGCCCTGGGGTGTGTCCAGAGTGTCCAGGACCTGCAGTTCTGGGCTGACCCTCAGGGGCCAGGCTGGGAGCCACTGCTGTCCTTCTCCTGCTGTGCTGCTGGTGCCGGTGCAGGTACTCGTGCTGGTGCTGGTGCTGGTGCTGATGCAAGTACTTGTGCTGGTGCTGGTACCAGTGCTGGTGCAGGTACTGGTGCTGGTGCAGGTGCTGGTACCAGAGCTGGTGCAGGTACTGGTGCCGGTGCTGGTGCTGGTGATAGTGCCAGTACTGGTGCAGGTACTGGTGCTGGTGATAGTGCCAGTACTGGTGTAGGTACTGGTGCTGGTGCTGGTGTTGGTGCTGGTGCTGGTACCGGTGCTGGTACTGGTGCTAGTACCAGTTCTGGTACTGATGCTGGTACCGGTGCTGGTACTGGTACTGGTGCTGGTACCAGTTCTGGTACTGGTGCTGGTACTGGTACTGGTGCTGGTACCGGTGCTGGTACCAGTTATGGTACTGGTGCTGGTACCAGTTCTGGTACTGGTGCTGGTACTGGTGCTGGTGCTGGTGGCTCTCCCCGGCCACCCCGAGCTGCTGCTCGCCCTCTGTGCCCAGCCTGGCGCGGCCCCGGCCCTGAAGGAGCAGGGGAGGCTTTGGGAGCTGCAGCTGGGCCTGGCAAGGGGACACGAACAACATGTGTTACAAGCCCTGGAACTCAAATATTTTGCTGCTATAAATGTTAGCAGCGAGAGCTCTCGTTACATTGAAATGCCAGATGACAGAAGCAGAGG
Source organism: Oenanthe melanoleuca (assembly GCF_029582105.1). Classification (NCBI taxonomy): domain Eukaryota; kingdom Metazoa; phylum Chordata; class Aves; order Passeriformes; family Muscicapidae; genus Oenanthe; species Oenanthe melanoleuca. Next base: position 36,675,156 of record NC_079341.1, on the reverse strand, counting down.
CCAAAAAAAGCTCCTTCCAGGCCGGCAGAAGAAGAGGGGGCGGCTGTGCCATGGGACACGGGCTGGCACGGGGACACCTGCTATGGGTACGGGGACAGCCTGGCTGCCGTGAGCAGTGCTGCTGTGCCTGGGCAGGGCTGGGATGGGCACTGGGACACCTGCTGTGGGTACGGGGACAGCCTGGCTGCCGTGAGCCGTGCTGCTGTGCCTGGGCAGGGCTGGGATGGGCACTGGGCAGGGCTGGGATGGGCACAGGGACAGCCTGGCTGCCGTGAGCAGTGCTGCTGTGCCTGGGCAGGGCTGGGATGGGCACTGGGCAGGCTGGGATGGGCACAGGAACAGCCTGGCTGCCGTGAGCCGTGCTGCTGTGCCTGGGCAGGGCTGGCATGGGCATGGGGACAGCCTGGCTGCCGTGAGCCGTGCTGCTGTGCCTGGGCAGGGCTGGGATGGGCACTGGGACACCTGCTGTGGGTACGGGGACAGCCTGGCTGCCGTGAGCCGTGCTGCTGTGCCTGGGCAGGGCTGGGATGGGCACTGGGCAGGGCTGGGATGGGCACTGGGACAGCCTGGCTGCTGCGGGCACAGGGACAGCCTGGCTGCCGTGAGCAGTGCTGCTGTGCCTGGGCAGGGCTGGGATGGGCACTGGGCAGGCTGGCATGGGCACTGGGACACCTGCTGCGGGCACAGGGACAGCCTGGCTGCCGTAAGCTGTGCTGCTGTGCCTGGGCAGGGCTGGGATGGGCACTGGGCAGGGCTGGGATGGGCACTGGGACAGCCTGGCTGCTGCGGGCACAGGGACAGCCTGGCTGCCGTGAGCAGTGCTGCTGTGCCTGGGCAGGGCTGGCATGGGCACTGGGACACCTGCTGCGGGCACAGGGACAGCCTGGCTGCCGTAAGCTGTGCTGCTGTGCCTGGGCAGGGCTGGGATGGGCACTGGGCAGGCTGGGATGGGCACAGGGACAGCCTGGCTGCCGTGAGCAGTGCTGCTGTGCCTGGGCAGTGCTGGGATGGGCACCGGGCAGGGCTCTGGGGGGGCACTGGCTGGGCAGGGAGCAGTCCCCAGCCCCGGGACAGAGCTGCTCCGTGTGCCACCTTTGGTGCTGGACATGGAAAGGAGCTCTCATCATTCCCACCCTGTGCCTGACCCCAGTGCCTCCAGAGTGGGAGCTCCATGGGCTGAACCTTGGCCGGCAAAGGCTTCCCCCCCCAGTGGGGAGCAGCTTTCATCATTTATGTTTCAGAGTCATTTCAATAAATTCCAGTTGGCTGTTCCTGAATACCACCCGGAGCAGAAAGGAACTGTGCAGCACTGTGAAGTGAATCTTTGCAATTAGAGAACTCGAGCACTTTTTGGTGGGTGTTTTGCTGAAAACAAAGCGCTGCATGTGATGGGTTTGGAAAGCACAGGACTAATTACCAGTGCTATTTTAAAAAATGGCATGAAAATGAGTTATGCTGCTAATGCTCAGATGCAAGAACATGGTCTGCTTAATTTAATAATACTGTGTAATTTGTGTAAAACCAACTTGGTAGCAATTATACACTATTGTTAATTACTTGGAGCTGAGTTCTCCTCTCTGTGCACACGCTGACTTGCACCTGGCTCCCCAAAGTCCATGGGGTTTGTGATCTGAAGATGCACACCAGGTAAGGACCCAACAAAGGAGACCTGGGGAAGGTGCTGGGGGTGAGCTCTGCAGAGCTGCTGGGACAGCAGGCATGTCCCGGTGCTGTCCCCACACTCCTGGGACAGCAGGCATGTCCCTGTGCTATCCCCACACTCCTGGGACAGCAGGCATGTCCCGGTGCTGTCCCCACACTCCTGGGACAGCAGGCATGTCCCTGTGCTATCCCCACACTCCTGGGACAGCAGGCATGTCCCGGTGCTGTCCCCACACTCCTGGGACAGCAGGCATGTCCCGGTGCTGTCCCCACACTCCTGGGACAGCAGGCATGTCCCCGTGCTGTCCCCACACTCCTGGGACAGCAGGCATGTCCCCGTGCTGTCCCCACACTCCTGGGACAGCAGGCATGTCCCGGTGCTGTCCCCACACTCCTGGGACAGCAGGCATGTCCCGGTGCTGTTCCCACACTCCTGGGACAGCAGGCATGTCCCGGTGCTATCCCCACACTCCTGGGACAGCAGGCATGTCCCGGTGCTGTCCCCACACTCCTGGGACAGCAGGCATGTCCCGGTGCTGTCCCCACACTCCTGGAGCTGCTGGGACAGCAGGCATGTCCCGGTGCTGTCCCCACACCCCTGGGGATCCCAGGAGCTCTGCATGCCGTGGAGCTGCTGGGACAGCCTCTCCAGTCTCCCTGTGCCTCACAGACGCCTGATGGAATACGTGTACTGCCATTGATCACAGCTAACTACCAGCACAAGCTCTTTAATTGCAAGCCCCAGTGCTTCCTGGGCTTTTCTCAGCAGCTGTGCTCGGGCCAGTTGCTGTACTGGGAGGGGCGGTGATGCAACTTCACTACAACTGCCAGGATTGCTTGTTTGCATGCATATATACAGATATATATTTAGAAATCTCCTCAAGGCAGAAGAAAATAATTCCTGACAAGCAGCAGCATGGAAGGTCACCTGGATTATTATTTCTGTACCGCAGCTCACCTCTAGCATATAAGCAAAGTCTTTAAGTGCTGATGTTAATAATGCTAAGGAGTTAAAAACCTCAGCAGCTCTGAAGGCAATTATCAGGCTGGCTTTGTCATGCACAGCCTCATTTTGTGCTGCAACAAAATGATATTTTACTGTGTGTTTTAGAAGGAATAACAGTGTTTGTTAGTGGTGCTTTTTGCTGTTGGGCTCTGTCTGTCCCCAGGACCCCTCCCTGTGTGGTGCTGCTGGCCTGGGCTGGACCCCCAGCCCTGCCTGCTCCCCTCTGCTGGTCTGGAGCAGTGCTCACTGCTCTGCAGAGCTTGAAGAGGCACAGGAGCCTAAAGGAAAATGGTTTTAGCAAAGGAGGGGCCTGGTCTGGGCTCCAGCAGCCCCCTCTTTGAAACATTTCCTCCATGGCATCTTTCAGCTGTGTGAGCTGTTCCTTCAGTCCCAGAGCATTGCAAAGTGGTCTGACTTGAAATCCCAGCTGCACTGGAGAGAGGCAGAATTTATGAAGAACCAAGGCAGTTCAAGTTACCATGGAAATAGTTTCAAAACAGAGAAGCCCCATTTTGCTGTACTTGTAGTCTTGGGAGGGTTTTCTGTGTGGAAGGAAGGCAGGGTGAACTCGCCCCACAGCTCAGGGTATGCTCTGTGTGCTGTGTTCTGGGGCACACAGACTTCTGAAGACATGTATTTGCATAACATTCATATGTTTATTCTGATGTCTGTGGGTGGCAATTTGTGCCCACATGGACATGCCATTATTACACCTGATTAATGCAAACATGGTCTGGGAAGAAGTTCCAGACTGTTCCCCAGCATGGAAAAAGCCACATGAGGTTCTCCTGCTGGGAACTGCAAGACCCCAAATTTAATCACACTCGACTCCTTGCAAAGCTGTGCAAGGTCAGCTGTGTGAGAATAACCCCATCAAATCCACCCCACCTTTCCTTGGGGGACTGTAAAATAGCTGACAAGCCAGATGCTTTACCAGCCTCACTGTGCCAGCGTGGCATCCGAGGTACAGCCACAGCCCCGTCATCCTCCCCAGATCTCAGAACTGGCACTTCTGGCTCTGAGATGGCACTGCCAGCCACTAACCCTAACACTTTGTGCTAACCCTCTCAGACTGCAGCCCTGGTTTTCTTCCCAAATAATGTTATTACAGATAAAATTCTAATTTACAGCTGGAATTTCCTATCAACAATCGTGTTACTTATAAAAAAGATAATTGAAAAAACCCTGCGCTGTTTGTAAAGCAAATTTATTTGTAAGGATGCTTATGATGATAAAGAAGAAGTGGCATTCAAAAGAACAGAAAAATATCCTGTTTATAGATTATGCTGAGATTACTTCAGTAACCTAAGTCTTCCCTCTGTTTCAGTATTAATTAGGAATCAGTGGCATGTAAACTGTATGTGCTGCAGCTCCAGGAGGCTGTGGGCAGGAGCTGCCTGATCCCAGTCCCCCCTGCCTGAGAACGAGCACTTAGCAACAGCTGTCCCTTGGTGAGCCGTGCGTGGGTTACTCAGTGACAGCCTCCAAAATCCAGATTCTTCTGCCAGATGTAAAGCAGGAACTTTCCATGCCAAGGGCTCCTGAGCCATGCAGCTGCTGGTGCCTCCTGGGAACCCTGCAGGCACTGGTGAGGGGTGGCTCAGCCCAACAGGGTCACCCTTTCCTGGGGGCTCAGATAACCTCATGGGCTGCCTGTCCCAGTGCTGCAGGCTGCAAACAGGCAGGTGGGTGTTCAGGAGTCTTGGCTGCCAACACCACCTGTGGGGTCAAGGGAAACTTGGCACTTCTGGAAATGTAGCTGTTTGGTTAAATTTTGAAAAGCTGTATTAGATACCCAACCTTTAGTCTTCTTTTGGAAAATGGTCCTTGTTAGAGCTGTATTTTCTGCCGAGGAACACCTACACTGGAGCTACTTGAATGTCACATTCAGCTACTTGGCAGTACGCTGTGGAAAATCACTGGCCTTGTGCTGTTGAGCCAAATGTAGACCTATTTGTATTTTTAAGGGAATTAGTATTCTTTTCTCTGTTTAAAACATTCCTATTACTCATAGTGAGTCAAATCCTGGCCCCATTTGGAGGGCTGTGCACAAATGGGAGCACAAATGCTCATTGGGAGCACTTCCCAAGCCCTCCATCCACCTGCCCTTTCCCAAAGGAAGGAGCTGAGATTGCCCCCCATGCTGTGCCAGCCTGCCTCGTGCCACGTCTCCATTCTCCTGCTTCACTGCCCCCAGTTCCTCACCTCCTGCTCACGTTGCTGCATGTCTGGAGGAAAAGCATAACCGTGTCCCTTGTGGCACAGGAACAGGCTCAGAGTCACACTGGAGAAGACACCCTGTGCCATGGGGCTGGGCAGAACCTGTGTGGGGCTCAATAATACTGGGGATTTCCCATGTACTTGGTCTGCTCAGCACCGTTTGGATTTATTTGAAATGTAGAATGTCATGTGTCCTTAATCCATCACATCGTAATGTAAGGGCTCTGTTGACAGTAATTGGATGCAGTTATTCTGGAAATCTGCTTTATTTTCCCCTTTAGGAAAAGCCTGTGCCTTTCCAGGCACCTCAGTGACATTGGCTCTGTGCAGCTGGCACGGGGACACTGGCTCCACCCAAAGTCAGGGTGTTTGCATCATGGTGACCTTAATGTACTGGAGGTGTCCCTGTCCCCGGAGGGGCAGAACAAGATGGGCCTTAAGTCCCTTCCAGTCCAAACCATTCTGGGGTTCTGGGATTTGGAGTGTGATTGACGTACCATGGTTGGAAGAATATATGATTTTGGGGAATTAATTCAGGTGGATGAGTGAGAGTTAAAACTTGATGAAGAAAGACACCTTCAACCTTAAAAATTATGACATGACAATAACTACCTTAATAATAATTTGGTGTGAAAATTGGAGTCAGATTATTTTTTATATAAAATTAAGCACGTCTGTCTTGTAATAGGATATTTGCAGTCTGGCTCAGCCCTGGGTGCTGTGTCCAGCCCTGGCTCCTGGAGCTGAGCAAGGGCTGGAGCATCTCAGTGCCCAGGGAAGGCTGAGGGAGCTGGGGGGCTCAGCCTGGAGAGGAGCCCAGAGAGAGGGGCTCAGCCCTGGCTGTCACTGGGTGTCACTGAGTGTCCCTGGGTGTCACCGAGTGTCCCTGGCTGTCCCAGTGTGTCCCTGGGTGTCACTGAGTGTCTGCTGTGTCCCAGCGTGTCCCAGGGTAGAGGGAGGGCTCCGAGCAGGGCCCAGCAGTGGCACCAGAGCCAGCACCCGGACCCGGACCCGGACCAGAACCCGGACCCGGACCAGAACCCGGACTCGAACCCGCGCCGCCATGCCCGCTCCCGCCGTGTCCCCGCGTTGCCGGCAGGGGGCGCGCTGCGGGCTGCGGGCGGAAGTGACGCGCGGCCATTGCCGGTGCGGGCGCGGCCCCGCCCGCGCTCCTTTGTCAGCGGAGCCGCCGCCCGCGGCCGCCCCCGGCCCCGCGGCCTGAGCGGGGCAGCACGGCCAGCACCGAGCACGGCCAGCTCCGTCCCGCCGGCCCGAGCGGGGCATCGCCGAGCACGGCCAGCGCCGAGCACGGCCAGCGCCGCCAGCTCCGCCCGCTCAGTCCCGCCGGCCCAGCGGTGAGTGCCCCGCAGCGAGTCGAGGCCGATCAGGGAGGGCTCGTGGGGCCGGCGCCCCGGGGTGCGGGCCGGGGGCGCGCCAAGGCCCGCGGGGTTCGGCTTGCCCTTTGCTCTGCTTTTTACGGACTCGGCTGTTCTGGGCCGCTGCAGTTCATTCGCTCCGCGGGCTGCCGGGGCCGGTGGAGCTCGCCCGGCTGGGAGGCGCGGAGCGCAGCGGGTCCCCGTGGGTGTGCTGGCGCTGCCCGCGTCCGTGCGCTGGAGCTCCGAGCTGCGATGGGCACGGCGAGTTGCAGGCAAAGCCCCTGTGCCAGTTCAGCTGCCGAAGGGGGTTCTGCCGCCGCCAGAGCCGCCCGTGCGGGGAGGCTGCGGGTCCTGAGCCCGCCGGTGTCCGCAGCCAGCCCGGCCTGGGCTCGGGGCGGGATGGGGCAGCACGGGGACGGGATCGGGGCAGGGTTCGGCCAGGGCGGGGACAGGATCGGGACAGGGTCCGGGCAGGACAGCACCTGGCTCTGCGGGGCTCTGGCCGGGCAGGAGCGCGGCCCTGCAGCAGGCACTGCTGGCTGTGCACGTTAACCTGAGGCTCTGAGCACACATGCTGCCCTGTGCAATCTGGGCCATGGAGAGTAGGGGACTGCCCAGGCAGGCTTTCCATCTCTGTCTATAGAAAGTGCTAAAAGAACTTGTTTCTAGCAGTGCTTTTACATAAATTGAAACTAAACCACTTTGTTTTCCAGTAATTGAGAGAGCAGTTCACCTTCAGCAGGTTCTCAGAGAGCTGGGGTTCATGTGAGTGTGCTGGAGGCACCTCAGGATGATGTTATGGTGGGAACTTCCAGGTTCTGGACTGAGCTGCAGAACTGGCACGTTTGTGCAAAATCACTTTTTAAAACGAGGCATTGAGCTCTCAGAAGAGAACAGATTCTTTTTCCAAATCCTGTGTGTTTTTATGGTCTGCATTGAAGCCCATCTCAGCTTCTCCTTGAAGAAGACTCCTGTGGCTCTAGCAGTTAGCACAAGTCTATTTTTAAACTTTCACTTTTCTTTTGTTTCCTGTAATACGATCTTTGCCATGATGCTTATACTCATCTTCAGAGGGACAGTGGTGACCTGGAATGCAGCAGGCACTTTGCAAATACTCTGCGAGCTCTGTCCTTGAAGGGCTGGAGCTGTTTGAAGAGTGCTGGGGTGCCTTGCAATTGAAATGGCAGAGCTGGAGTCCTGGCTCTGGAGAGCTCTCAAGTGCACGCTGGGGCCTTTGATGGCCGAAACTTTTTTTTTTGTTTGAGGAGGAGGTGTTAGAGATCTGTTTTAAGGGAACAAAAAGTTCCTGTGTGCCCTGTGCTCTCCTCAGGAGGTGTTAAGTGTGTGCAGTGGTTGCAGAGGTTTGCCTTCCCTGGGATTTGTTTGCTGGGATAAGAGCTGCATTCCTCTCTTTCAGGGGGTGGGTGTGTGCTCCTTGCCCAGTGGCACAGGACTCGGGAACAGCTCCTGACTGCAACTCTGCCTGTTTGTGTCCTCACACTGAGTGAGAGCTGTGTTCTGTTCTGTCTTCATTTTGGGACGAACTTTAAGGTCTGTTACTGTGATTTAATTCATGCCTCAACCTCCTCAGTTTGTAAATAATCAACTCTTCCAGGCCCAAACCATGGTTAGGACAGAATTTTATCAGGTGAGGCTGTTATTTCAATGAAACAACTTGAGGGGAAGAAAACCCGTTATATGTTTTTACTTGTAAGTCTTACAATGTGTCTCAAAGTTTCAAGCTGGGGAAGGGAAGTCCTGCTGACCTGGTGCTGATGGCATTTCCAAGGTGCTGCCGATACTCTCTGCCTGAGTTCCACTGCCCAGGAACCGTTGTTAACTGGGGGTTTGTATGATTTATTAGGAAATAAATTTAGAAAATTATTTATTAGGAGAATATTTTAGTTGCAGAGCTGTTGAGTTTGCTGCCTCATGTTTGTACTCTGTAGAGAAGAGGGTGGCTGTGTTAGTTACTGACAAAATGAGATTAGTGTGTGCAGAGGTTCAGCCTCGCCCTCCATGGCACCACTCAGAAAGGGATTTTGGCCATATTGTGTTCCTGGGATTGCAATTCAACATGCTTTGAGAATTTATTGTATGCCTTAGCAGCTGAATATTTGATATTCTGGTGATTGTTCACGCTCTTAGCACGTGTGAAAGTTGGTTGTGTTTTTTGTGCCGAGGTGACCTGCTGAAGATCACCTCTAACACTGAGTAGAAAGATCCTTTTGCAGGAGAATGCAAGTGTGTGGAGGAGCTGAGGTGAAAGGGGAGGCTAAATATAGCCATTTCCTGCAGAACTTATCTGCTTTTCAGGCTGGCTTTCCAAATGGAACTGGTGTCTTCCAAGCCCTCGGTGAGGGTAGGAAGAGAACATGGGCGGGGGAAAGAACACCCGTGGGGTGTTGTGAGTGGGCTGTGTTTGTGGTTTTTGTTTTTTCCAGCCAGCTGGTACTCTGAAGTCATGCTTAAATTTAATGAAAGCCCGATGCTAAAATAGGATCTAGGGACAGCCGTTGTGAAATAATTAGGCACCCGTTCAGCCCTTCTTGTCCCTGCCAAAAAAAAGCTACTTGAATTCATCTACATTCTTGGTGTTGGAACTCTCAAATGGGCATATTGCTACCTGCTCAGGGGCTACAGCAGATTGCAGTGGTGGAGCTGAGTGCTCTGTGCATGAGGATTCATGGATGCCACAGAGCTGGATGGCAGGCTGGCCTCAGCCAGGCTCTGCACCTGGGCTAGGGGATGGATCAGTTACTTTAGAACCTCAGGGCAGTCAAGACTGGGAGAGTTTGAGAGCATCTTAGTTACAGAGATATCAGATGCTATCAAAATCCTCCCCTTTTGAGCACTGCTGTGCTTCTGTGGCCACATGTAAGGCATTTATATCCTGCTCATGCCTGTATGTATCTGTAAAAATCAGGAATGGTGGTCCTTTGTAGCAGTGTTGGGAAGCTGAATTCACATGTGTTTGAAAACTGTTTTGCGATCACAAGTTTGTAAAATGTTGTTGGCTACAAAATTTGTGGAATTCCATGGAAATGCTTTCAAGAAACTCTTTTTTTCCCACTATGTTTGCAGCCAGAACACGGTTTTAGAGTAAGGCTTTCAAAGGCACAGAAGTGCAGTCAGTTGCAGTGAGTGGTTGTAGTGCAGTGGTGTTCTGTGTTACACTGGACCCTGAGTTTGCATGTGACCGAGTCTCAGGTGATGGTAATCCCTCCTTAACTTGTGGTCTTCTGGAATTGTGTGTGTATGGTGCTCACAGGTTCCTGTTGCGGGGTCATTTGCATCTGTAGATTGAGGCTGTTGAGAGCACAACAAGTTTCTGCTCTGGGGAGAAGATGCACAGAGAGGGAGCTGTGGTTATAGAGCAGCATTGGAGAGCAGCGTTGGAGCACAGCTTTGCCTGAGCTGTCTGGGATGCTGTGTTCTGGAGGGACAGAGCAGTGTGCTGCAGTGCAGTGGGCACCCAGCTGTTCCTCTGTGTGGGACAGGCAGCAGTGCAGGCACAGGTGCTGCTGTGTGTGCTGGTTCAGGTGCTGCTGTTCCCTGGGAGGCCAGAGCTGACCTCATGGCTCGTGTCTCTGCTCCTGACACTCAGCATCAGGCACTGGCTCCGTGTGCTGGGGTGCAGCCCCTCTGTGGCAGGGCTCTTTGATGTTTCCTGCCTTTCTGCAGTGCCTCCCCTTGCTGCCTGCCCTGCTGTGCTGTGCCCAGCTGTGCCAGGGCTCCTCGGGCAGCATTCTCTGGTGACAGCCTGCTTTGCATTCCTCATGCCACAGCTCTGCAGCACCTCTCAAGCCCCCAGACTGAGGTCCCTTATCCCAAGGCATGGAGTTCTGGTTGAGCAGAAGGGCATTGGGAGTCCCTGAGCAACGGGGATCATCAATGTCCTTCAGCTCCATGGTTTCTTCCAGCTTGGGACCTGTTTTAGTTTAAAGTTGGCTCAACCTGGTTTTGCAAGGCTGGGTGAGGTGGTGTGTAAATAAACTGACTTGCTAAGGGGGGAATTCTTGAAGGGAAATACTATAGAGATCTTAAAGTGTCAGAGTAGATGGAAAGGTAATTCCTTATTACCTCTTAGGTAATTCCTTATTGTGTAAGAAATGAGGAATACCGGGGGTAATCAATTGTCAGCAGCTTTACAATGAAAACCAATAGTTTTCGTGTGGTGCCTTGAAGCTATAGACTGTGGTGGGATATTCAGGAGACATTGTTCTTTTGAGGAACTGCTGGATCTGTTGGTAAGCCTGAGGGGGGCCAGTGAATGCAGTGACTCAGATGCAGTTTTGGGCTTGGTAATTTACCTCTGACTGGGAGCTGTAGGGTTGGGGGCAGAGGGGAGTGGAAGAATGACACTTTTGTGCTGTGTCCTTTTGCTTTTTCCTGAGCATCTGCTCCTGGCCTCTTCTGCAGTCAGGTATTGTTGGTTGGGGTGTGTGTTGTTGGTTGTTTCTCCCCTTGGTGTGCACAGGCAGCTCAGTGGCTCTCACCCAAAAAGTCCTGTTGCCACTGCATCCCCCCTTCTGGAACACTCCTGGAGGGTCAGGGCAAGTCACTGTTCCCTGCCTGTGGTGCTGCTGGAAAGATGGGTCTGAAAGTGTCTGGAGCTTGTTGTAGAGTAACTCCAGTCTGCTTTAGGGAAAGGAATGCTCTGGCTTTAAGAAGAGCTTATTAAAACCAAGACCTCCAGTTTGGTGATTGTCCAAGGCTGCCTTTGGAGTCACTTGTGTTGTCTGAAATAACCAAGATGGAAATAGAAGATTGTGAGGGGGAACACCAAAAGCTGTTATCTGGGCCGTTTCACAGAAGATTTGTTGCTGCAACACTTAACCCTCTGTGGTGAGTGCCTGGAATGTTGCTTCTCAGCATGCAGAAGCTGGTCATCCTGTTGGGTGGGAACTGGAAGGGGCACTTGTTCCTTGTCTCCCAGAGCAGCTGCAGTGAGCTGTGCTCACCGGAGGTCGGGACTTTCTTGTTCTGACTGCAAGCCTTACCTGTGCTAATGAGCTGCAGGAGAGAGGCCAGCAAACACCTCTTGTAATTGCAGCTCTGGTGTTTGCCTGGCCAGGGTCCTGTGACAGCCTGGCTCAGGGCAGTTTGGAGCTGCAGTGGCTGCTTTGAAGTCTGGGAGCTGCTGCTCCCTGTTCCAGCAGCTCCTCCAGCCCTCCCCGGGATGCTGGGGGTTCCAGGCTCTGAGCTCTGAGGCACTCGGGGTTCCAGGCTCTGAGCTCTGAGGCACTCGGGGTTCCAGGCTCTGAGGCACTCGGGGTTCCTGGCTCTGAGCTCTGAGGCACTCGGGGTTCCTGGCTCTGAGGCACTCGGGGTTCCTGGCTCTGAGGCACTCGGGGTTCCTGGCTCTGAGCTCTGAGGCACTCGGGGTTCCAGGCTCTGAGGCACTCGGGGTTCCTGGCTCTGAGGCACTCGGGGTTCCTGGCTCTGAGGCACTCGGGGTTCCTGGCTCTGAGCTCTGAGGCACTCGGGGTTCCAGGCTCTGAGCTCTGAGGCACTCGGGGTTCCAGGCTCTGAGCTCTGAGGCACTCGGGGTTCCAGGCTCTGAGGCACTCGGGGTTCCAGGCTCTGAGCACTCGGGGTTCCTGGCTCTGAGCTCTGAGCACTCAGGGCTGTGCTTGCACAAACCTTTCTGCCAGCTGCTCGTGGCAGGGGAGTAAATCCTGCTTCTCCTCCATGTGCTGCTGGTCCTCCTGTTCAGGATCTCTGACCATGTGGTACCATGGGTATGGCTTTCATTTGTTTAAAACTTAGTCTGCCTTTGCCAGGTTACTTCTAACGTGGGTTAATTCCCAGTTTTTTTGCTGGGGCTGCGGGGTTTGTGGGGTGTGAGTGGCTGGGCAGATGCAGAGGGCTCTGGGCGTGTTTTGAAGGCTGGTGCCTGGCTGGAGTGCCCCTGGAGTGTTGTCGTGCCCTGGCCTGATGGAGCTGCTGTGCTCTGCTCCAGGGACAGCTCCTGCAGCTTTCCCTGCTGCTGGCTTGCTCCTGCTCTGCCTGCGACTCCAGGTCGTGCTCAGACACGTCTTTGGGGCCCCCCATGCCTGCCTGCCCTCCCTTCTCTGCAGGATGGTGGCCAGCAGTGGCCAGCCTGTGCCCAGAGCTGCCCATGCTGCTCAGCCTGGGGTGGGTGATCTGTGCTGTCAGCTGCTGGAATGCCAGGTACAAGAGATGAGAGAAAAATCTCCCTAGGAACAAATGTAAAATTAAACAAAATGCGTGTTTGTATTAGTCAGCCTAAACCAGGCTCAGTTATTTAGGGCACTCCATTGCAGTAAACTTGTCTCTTGTATTTGTGTGGGAGGACTACAACAATTAAAGTCATTTTAAGGCTGAATCTGAAAAGTGAAAACAAAACGTAAAGATAATTGTTTGGTTTAAGAGAATAGGAATTGTACTGTATTATCTTATGATGCACCTGTGTTAGAGAAGAGATAGGTGATACACTGCAGATTGGTATTTGCTGTGTCCATGCTGCATGTCCATACTACACATTAAAACTCTCCTTGACTTCTTAAGGAGTAATAATTTTTTTTTTATACTTTTTAATCCATTAAGTTGCAGCCCTTACTGCTGCTGAAGTGAACTCTCTGCTGCAGCTGCAGTTGTGGGTAGCAGCCTGCTAGAACATTGACTTTGATGGCATGGGCTGGGCAAATCCCAGGCTGGAGTGATAAACAAAATAGAGAATAAAAATTTTCTGTTCCCCAGAAGCTGCTGAATAGAACTTAAAGACTTAACTGGCAAAAAAGATAAAAAGATATAAAAGTATGTGCACAGCATGGTAAATGTGAGTGGAACCAGTGGATTATTCCGTCTGATTTTGGGATCAGGAAGATGATTTGGCAGTGGAGTTTGTGGCAGTCAGTCCTGTAGGGTTGCACTATGTGCTGCTCCTTATTTTCTGTTGTCAGAACAAAAACATGTACAGCTTGCAGTGCACCAGTCTGAGTGTTAAATTAGCAAATTCCTATCTCCTTAGGAGTGGAATTGCAATAAGTTGTGCATTTAAAAAAAGAAGACTATTTTTAATTTGACTTGTAAATACTGGCTCAAGTTAAGTGATAAAAAAGAGCATTTGAGATATACCCTTAGCACATGAAAAAAGTGGTGATCCTTGTGAATTAAAAAAAACACTACAACAAAATGGAGGGGTGTGTTCTATTGATAATTACAATAGAAAAAAATAAATGCTTGGAAAACGTAGGAAATTATTTTCTGGACGTGCATTCTTACCTATTGAGCATTGATCTAAGTGACTTTTATTCCAGTTGACCTTTATTTTTGTACTGAGTTGAGAAACCTGTTTAGATCCTGATCTGAATGAAATGATGATGATGAAAATTGCCACACAAGCCCCTTTTTACTGCACCTGTGTTCCTTCTGGGGGTGGTGTGGGGCCGGGGTGCTGTGTGCTGCCTGGGAGCTGCTCCCTGCAGAGCAGCACAGCTCTTGCTTTGGTGGCCTGTGCTGTGTGCCCTGCCAGCTCCAGACACGTCTGTGGGAGCACACAGCACCTCTGTGCTCAGCAGCAAGGCCAAACCTTCCGTGCAGCCTCTCCTCCAGCTGCTTTGCAAAAGGGGAGCCCTCCCTGTCCAGAAAGAGACATTCAGGTTATTTCAGGTCGCTGGGGTAGAGGGGCTGCTCAGCAGGGTGGGCTGTGCTCCCCACCCTGTGTGCTCTGGAGGTGGCTCCTTGCTCCTTCCCCCTTGTCTGTTCTCGTGCATCCTGCCCTTGCCTTTTGCTGTTGGGCCTGTGCACTTCTTAAATTCTTGAAGAACTGCTTGGCTTGGCTTTTGCTCTCCCACATTGATTGGTTGTCAGTTGGGCCTTTACAAATGTGCCAGAAATGCCACGTAGACACTTTAGTGTTTGTGGACCTGGCATGTTTGCATCAGCCTCCAGAAGAGAATAATCTGAATAACATGTCCCAGCTTGCTGAAACAATAGGGTGTTTTTTATGTCTTGGTGTACGTATTTTGCACATTTGTAAGACTCATGTCATACCTCTAAAGCAAACCTGGGCATGGTTGTTCTGCAAAACCTGTTCTGAAATCTAAACCTATTTATTCCCTTCCCTCCATACCTCCAGCTTCCTTATGACACAAGTGATATTTTGAAGAGTGAATCAATATGACTGTTCCTAAATTATGGAAATAAAAACCTAAGCACCATCAGAAGTCTGAAAGACAGACGATATTTCCATTCCTGTTGCGAAAGTGGTATGTTTTAATGACTGGAAAAGTCTTTGACTTCATCTTTTTGGTTGAGATTTGATCCTGGACATTTAAACCTTCAGAGAAAATATGTATTGGACTTTCATGTGGAACAGTGTCCAGGATTGTGAGGGAACTTTGTCTTGTTTCTCCATTAGGAAAACCAGAGTGCCAGGCAGTGAGGAGCCAGGACAACAAACTAGATTTTGAAGCTCAGTTTTCTTACACAGTTCCTGGAATCTCTGGTGAGGAATTGGTGTTCCTGAGGCTGCAGTGCAGTTTTATGCCTTCTGTAACAAAGGATCTGTGAGGAGTAAAACCTACTTTATTTCCAGGCTGGGGATTTGTAAAACTTTGACATGCAGCCCAATTATAATTATGTTGGTTTAGTTCCCAAAGTGGACGCTCTTTATTCTAAAAGAGGCCCTACTGTGTGCAACCAGGAGTATTGAAGGCCCTGAAGTGTTAGTGTCTGAATGGTTTTGGCTTAGCTTTAAAATAAATACCTACTGGATCTGGAGCTCGGGGGAGTGGGCTGGAGCAGATGGAAAAGGTGAATTAACTGTTCCGCAAGGCTGGGTCCATAGAGCCTCAGCTCAGCAGTGCAGCAGCAGATGGGGGCAGAAGAAAGGCACTTTGAGAGCTCACTTGTATTGTGAGCCTGGTGAGAGCTGGGTGCCATTCAGAGGCTGCTGTTCCTCTGCACAGGGTTGTTCTGTTATCAGTTCTGGCTCTGCAGCATCAGTCCTGTGTGGCCACAGCAGGTTTCCTGAGAGTGCCTGCACTGCTCTCACGAGGAGCAGTGTGAGCCATTCCTGGCAGCTTGGGAAGGCTGCAGTGTTTGTCTCCTGGTACTTGAGGGTTCTTTTGAGACCTGAGTGAAAACATCTGCAGGTTCCCTTCCTGAGGACAGAGATTCATAGTTTTTCCTGTCTGTGATGGAAACCTGGAGAGAGGAGAACGTGCACTTCTTCAGGGCTGTGTGTGCCACAGGGTGACTGAGCTAAACAAACTGGCAAGTCCTCCTTTTTCTGGGGAGGGAAGGAGCCTCACCTGCAGCCTCTGGCCACCTCCTGGTGGGAAACCACGTGCCTGTGAGCTGGAAGTGGCCCTGGCTCTGTTGCTGCAGGGTTTGTGGGGTGAAGAGCCCCTGTGCTGGGGGTGGAGGTGGTCTGTGCTCTTGGGTCTCCTGCAGGAGGGTTCTGGAGAACCAGGATGGTGCTTGGGCCCTGTTACAGACACAGGTAACAGTCAGGGTCAGTGTGAAAGGGGACACTCAGGGACACTTTGTGGGACTCCATCAGAGGAGGGAGTGGCAAAGGGCCAGGCATGTGCTGAGTGTCCCTGACAGTGAGTTACTGCTTGTCAGCTGCTCATTGGTGCTGTTCACCTCTGCACACTCTGCTTGTCCTGGCAGTGTGGATAGAGCAGTGGCTGGAAGCACATCAGGGAGCTCTCGGGTGGGCTGCCTTCTTCTGGTGGCCACAGCTCACTCCTGGCCACTGTGGTGCCCTGGCACCATGGCAAGGTTCTTGCTGCAAGTCAGGAGAAGTGTGATGGCCAAGGATTGCTGTGTCTGCCTTGGGATGGCCGTGCCTGAGGAGTTCCCAGGGGCACACCTGACCTCTCACAGGGTAGGACTGTGGTTGTTACAGCTTCTCCTGCTAGGCAGCACGAGGGCTCTGCTTCCAGATGTGCAGGCTGAGAGCACAGACAGGCTTTTGGGGCTGGGACCCTTTTTGGGGCTCTGCTCCTGGTGTGCAGGCTGAGAGCACAGAGACCCCTTTGGGGCTGGGACCCTTTTTGGGGCTCTGCTCCTGGTGTGCAGGCTGAGAGCACAGAGACCCCTTTGGGGCTGGGACCCTTTTTGGGGCTCTGCTCCTGGTGTGCAGGCTGAGAGCACAGAGACCCCTTTGGGGCTGGGACCCTCCCTGGGCTCTGCTCCTGGTGTGCAGGCTGAGAGCACAGAGACCCCTTTGGGGCTGGGACCCTCCCTGGGCTCTGCTCCTGGTGTGCAGGCTGAGAGCACAGAGACCCCTTTGGGGCTGGGACCCTCCCTGGGCTCTGCTCCTGGTGTGCAGGCTCAGAGCACAGACAGGCTTTTGGGGCTGGGACCCTCCCTGGGCTCTGCTCCTGGTGTGCAGGCTCAGAGCACAGACAGGCTTTTGGGGTCTGCACTGTCTGGGACCCTCCTCAGGGGCTCTCCCAGCAGAAGTGAGTGCTCCTAGAAAAGGTTGGTTCTGAAGTGCTGGCCAGTATGAGCATGAAGGGAAGTGAACCCAAACCAAAGGCACAAACAGCATTTACTTCTTGTAAATGAAGTGTCTGAGGGGTTGGTGTGCCAGCAGTGGGAAAGGATACCAAATGTGAGGGTTTTTTTTTTCAAAGTTCTGAAATATTCTTCCAGAAATCTTAGGGCTTTTTTGACATGATTGATCTTGTTTCAGTCCCACAGGTGTGTTTGGTTGTATGGGAAAGAGGGATTTTTCTGAACTTGAGTTCATAAAGGCATATTAATTAAAAAATGAATGTTGGACAAGCTAAAAACACTTGCGTGTCATAGTTGTTTGAAAGATGTCTGTAAGTGTGTTCTTGGTGTTCCTTGCAGGTTTTACCCAAATAGTTCTTAGGATCACAGCTGAAGGAAAAAAGTGCTTGGTGTGTTACCTTCTTGCTGGGAGATAATTGTGGGTCGAGAGGCCACAGTAACTGCTGTGTGAAGCAAACCAGGGCCAAAGGAGCAGCTTGTATGGCCAGTGTGAGAGCTGAGCATGGAGCTCACTTTTCTGGGGTACTAATTGGTCACTTTGTTGAGACACCAAGCACATATTTCAGCATCTGATCTTAAAGGGAGATTCTATTAATTCTCTGATCCTGAAAGGCTACTATCTTACAAAATAAACAACCAACCCACAAAGAACATGTCTTCTCTGTTAAAAGTAATTTCAAATGTTTAAATACAGTAAAGAAACATAAAACATGCAAAACAAAAAGCATCTGATTTTATTCTGAATTAAGAGCTAGCAAGCTAAAACTTAGAGCTTTTTGGAAAGATTTGAGGAATTGATGAGATTTTCACTGCTGAGCTGACCCACCCCTGAAGGCTGTGCAGAAGTAGGCGACTCCTTCGGGGCTGTGTGTCTGGAGTATAAAAGTTAAAATTACTTTAAATGGCTGAACTGTTTTGGGTTTAATTTAATTTGTGTTTTTGTTTACTTGTTTGTCATAAAAAACCCACAGTAAATGCTAAATAAGTTTGTTAAATGCTCAGCCCAGCTGCAGCGTGAGGAGGGCTTACAGGTGGTTAAACTCTCCCTCCCAGTCTGACACATCAGAGACCTTTAGAGAGTGCTGAGATCTGCCTCCCTGCCGTGGTGGTGTGGGGCATGCACAGGGACTCCAGAAGCTGCAGAGCTGATCCAGGGGCTGAGAAGCAGCTCCTGGTCGTGTCTGCCCTGCCCAGGTCACCAGACAAGCTCAGCTCAGGAGCTGCACATCCTTGGGCACTGATGGGGCCTTTCTGGCTAAAGGCCTTGGGAATTTTTCTTATGTAGTTAGCACGGCCAGGCCACTGCAAGCCTGCTTTCCAATTTAAAATAAACTTTGAAATATTGTATTTATAAGAATGAATAATCAAAGCAAATATATCCTTTTCCATAAAAAATGTGGACCTGATTTTCTGGGTGTTGGAGTAGAGGGATGGAGAGGGAAATGGTCTCTAAAGACTGTATTTAGTTAGTCTTAACAAGATGTTAATTTGTCTTCAGCAACAATTGAACATTTCTTAGAAAAGAACAAAAATAAGTACAAAATCAGACCTAAAATTGGTTATTTAGATGGTACTCAACTTCCTAACTTAAATCATCTTGATCAACTTGGAAGCATTTAAATGCACACCAAAACCTGAAATGAATATTCCACATGTACAAATGTAAAATGCTGTTTTGAAAACTTCAGATAACCAGGTAAAATTCCAAGTGTGTGGGTTGTGGGGGGATTTTTTGTTTTGTTTGTTTAAAACCTTGAATTTTGAACCATTATGGGTTTATTTTTCATTTCTGCAGCAGTTGTGTTCCTGTGGTGGTGCAGAGGAAGCTCTGTCCCGAGCAGTCTGTGCTCAGGCGGGGTGCAGTCTCCATGCATTGCTCTGAGCACTCCCTGGTGCTGAGGTCAGCCAGGTGTTCCTGCTGGAGCAGCCCCTGCAGCCGGCCTGGAGTTTCGGGTGGCCAGGGTTGCTGTCTCCCAGGAGCCGTGCAGACCTGCACAGTGCTCTTTTGGAGCTGTTTGATTTCTCTGCAGCCCTGCTGTGGGAACTCGGTGTTATTGGGTTTGTTTTGTGGCTTGTTGTTCTGCTGGTACCTCTGTCATGGTGCAGTGACACCTCGGGCCTTTGCATGGGTGACAACAGAGATTTCAAACATCTCCTGTCCTCTCCTCCTCACTGGTGGCAGGTGAGCTCAGGTACAGCCATGGAGACCTTGGTGTTCCCAGCAGTTTGCAGGCAGGACCTGCCCTGTGCTGCTGCCTCTGGGGGTGTGGAGGTGGGACAGTGGCAGCACTCCAGAGCTGGGAGCACTGAGAGCTGCAGGTCCAAAAATAGGTGTCTGTGTGAGCAGCTGTGGGTGAGGAGTCATCTCAGAGCAGAGCTCTCAGCCAGAGCTCAGCTGCTACTCGCAGGGTTTCTGGCACTGTGTGCTTGTATCAGTAGGTCAGTGTTAGCTGGTGTCCAGCAGCCCTTGTCTTCCCCAAAGGATCCCTTTGAGGAGCTTGGAGTGAGTGGAAATGATCACGGTGTTAAGAATGGGAACAGAAAAAGACAAAATCAAAGTGCTTCTCCTGATTAAATAGTTTTGCCATGTAACTTGTGTGGGTAGCTCCAGTTCAGATTCCTGCATGGTCATGAATGGTTTTTGGGAGAATGCTGCTGCAGTGCTCGTGGAATTAAGGGAAATCCTAGGCTGAGCAGATTTTGCTTGACTGCATAAATGTCTCTTCATGAGAAACAAACTCAGCCAACAACCAGGTTCACACAATAGCGACTCAGTGGTTTTAGCTTTGAGCTCTGCTAGCCCAGCTGTGATTATCTTTGCTCTGGGAAGCCATGAGTTGGGTGGTGTGTGCTGGAAATGGTGAGAGGGACATGCAGGAAGTCCTTGCCATCAGACCACAGTGGGACACGTCAGCCCAAGGCTCTGGGGCAAAGAGCTGAGTGTGGCCCGTGTTGGTGGTGAATGTCCCAGACACAGGGCTGCAGATCAGGAGGGGTGACTTGTGTTCACCACCTCATACTGCCGAGTGAGTTCATAGTGTTCACTCAGTTCTGGGGGTTTTGGAGATGATTTGGTGATTCCTGTGTTTTTCAGCCTTCTGTCAGAAAAGCAGTTTATTAAAAGCACTGATAGAGAATTAGTTTTTTCAGCTCAGAGCTGCTTGTTGGCTGGCAGTGCTCAGCTTCCTTTGGAGTGCTGCAGGGGCGGGCTGGGGACAGGGGCTGGTGTCACTGCTGCTGAGTCCCATTGCTGGGAGCTAATCCTGCTTTTTGGAGGGGAGATGGCTGATGTGTGAGTGGGTACCTTGTGAACAAGCAACAGCTGGGTGCAAAGCAAAAATCTGCTAAAACATGACTAATTTCTGAGTGCTGCATTGAGTTTCTGTCTGTATTCAGCAGCAAATTACCATTTTGAGCTCATGCTGCTGTTGGTTCCCTGGAGCTGGCATGAGCTGTGTTTGAGCTGATGGTCATTGCTATGAGACTGTCACAGCCCTGCTGCAATGTGGGCTTGGCTCTCTGTCCTTGCACTTGCAGCACGGCCCATTCCCTTCAGCCAGAGCTGCTTTAATTGGGTTCCACTCTGTGTTATGTTAAAACTCTGATGCTGGGCACAGAAACCCGTGACACTTGTTTTGTTTGTTCCTGAAAACATACACTTCATTCTGCTTTGGCCATTCAAATTGGTTTTACATGATTGTCAGCTGAAAATAATGCTGGGGTTGGCAGCAGCATGGCAGCTTCCTGCAGCCGGGCCCAGCAGCGGGGTCACTGCTCCAGGGGGCTGGGAAATGAGAATTCCTGCTCTGGCAGCCTGGTTGCTTAGCAGGCAGCAGTGTGGCATGGGGAAGGGCTGTCCCAGCAACCTGAGTGCCTTGGCAGGCAGTTCTGAGTGCTGGATGCTCTGGGGCAGCCGAGCTGGGCCACTGCGGGAGCATCGTGGCCACCATGGGCTGGGGGTGAGGCCAGGAGAGCCTGGCTGTGTAACTGCACTGGATGGCTGGTTAGAAAATAACCAGTAGTCATGACTTCTGTTAATTAACTACTAAGAGTTAAATAAATGTTGTTGGGAAGACCAGTCTGTGTTTATTTGGCAGGTCTCTCCCCAGCCCAGGCTGGTGCTAGTTGGTACACGCTCCACTGCTGAGCCTGTCTGCAGCGTGGTTTTATGTTTTCCATCTCTATTGATTTTCATGATTCATTGACCATGATCTAAGCAAAAAGCACACTTAAATGACACCGGAGACAGCTGTCTGTTAAAGGAGGACCTTTATGTAGTCTGAAATGGCGCCAGATTTTTCTTCCATTACTTTATCAAGTAACACACACCAGTAATATTCTTTGTTTAATTTCCTTTTCTAGGTCACTGGTATGTCACCCCTCTTTTGTGTAAGCAGCAGATGGTAAATTCTTACTCTAAACTTTCCTATCGGTTTTGCTCCTGTTATTTTTCTGATAATCATTTGAGGTTATTCTGAATGGAAGGGGCCTTACGTTGTGTTTGGGAGTCTCTGTGAAGGACTCTGTTCTTCTCCCTGTGGAACTGTTTTGGAAGGTACATGTGGGAAGTCCAGATAAAAGCAGAAATGTTTAAAGCTTGGGAAGCTGATGTGTAGCTTTTTCCAGTTATAATCTGTCTCTCTTTGTATGGCAGGCTGAAGTTCCAGATGTTGTTTTGGCTTGGAGATAGCGGGTAGGGGAAAAATAAGCATTCTAATGTTAACAGAGTCAGGCTGTCTGGATGTGAGCTGACAGGAAGAGGGAGAGATAAACCTTCATTAGTGGTGTGTGCAGTGCTGGAGAGCAGGGTGGCTGTCCCTGGAAAGCAGTGCTGGTGCCAGCTGCAGGGCTGGGGCCACCAGTGACCCTGGGCACTGAGCCCGTGGGGAGCTGGGCTGGCTTCGACCCCCTTCTGCTGGTGGAAGTGAGTTCTTACCCCTCCTGGGTCCTGCTTGCCTCAGCAGCTGTCCCTGGGCTTTGGGGGATGCAGGGCTGAGTGAAGGGCTGCTGGTCAAACATTTTGGGGTCAGGAGGCTCTTGCCTGCCTTGGGCTCTGTCTTGGAGCACCAGGGGATCTTTGGAAGCTTGTCCCTGCCAGCAGCTCCATTTATTGGGAGTTGCAGGGTGGTTTGGGCCTGTGTGTGCTGGATTTCTCTGTAGCACTAAGCTGCAGGCTCTGTTCCTGCTGTGTGGCAGTCGTGCTCCATCCTGGAATGTGGGCATGGAGTCTCAGCCTCTTCTGGGAGCTGGGGCACATGTGGGGGCACCTTCCAGGGGGGGACCAAGGGCAATCCACCCTCAAGAAAGGGTGCTGAAATGCATGTTAGGAGTAGGTGTGCTGGCCAGAAAAGGGATTTCCTGGATTAGTCCATAGATTGTGTATAAAGTCTGTCCATTTTCTGTGTTATATTAAATGCAGGAATATATTGTGTCCTGTGTCTCTCATACCTGTTCATCCTGTCAGGTGTATTTCTGAAATGTATGAACACATTATTTATAATTAATCACTGAAGTTCTGCTGACTTCCTCCTTAATCTTCCCTTTCTTCCCTCTCTCATTACTGGGTCTAGGAGGTAACAGTTATGGTCAATAGCCCATCCCTGCTGTGGTGCAGGGCCCTTTGGGGCTTTGTGGCCTGGGAGAGCAGTTCTGCTGAGACTGCTCAGCTTGCTTGCCTTCATAGGGAATAGTGCTGACACTGAGGCACAGGGAGCTGAGCTGCTGCAGTCCTGGTGTCTGAAACCTTGGTGTTTGCTGCTTGGAGCTGGGATAAACCTGTCCTGAGTGAGTCACTGGAAGTGGGGTCTGGGGGAGGCAGAGAGGGGAGCTGTCCTGTTGGTGTGGCAGATCCTTGGAGCAGGTCAGTGCTGGCAGCTGGATGAGTGTGTGAGCACAGCTCAGGGTTGGGGTGGGTTAACCCCTTTTGGCCTCCTTTTTGTCTCTAGGTGGAGTTTGTGTCTGGAGCTGGCTGGCTGACCAGCTGTGTGCATTACCTGACGCCCCAGAAGTCCCATCCCTGGAGATCCCGTGGCTGGGATGTGGTAGGCAGGCCAGCACCCAGGGGCTGCAGGAGCAGGGTGCAGGAGGGAGCTGGGTGTGGGAGCTGCTGTGCTGCCTTTGTGCTGCCCACATTCCTGCTCAGCCCCAGGCAGCGCTGGGCTCTCCTGCTCCTGTGGTTCATGACTCAGGCCAAGCCCAGATGTGTTCATGCCCGGTCTGGCCTATTTTCTGAGAATAATTTTGGATGCCTCAGTCCATTTTATTGTGGTTTTCTTAGTGTCTAGTCCAGCTGAAGTTGAGATGATTCCTGGCCTAATTGCATGCTCACAGGCAGACATGGCTTTCCCTGTGCAGCTGTGTTCCTGCTAACTTCAGAGCACTCGCAATTAGAGCCACGCTGGTGAGAACCTGGGGTAGGGTTTTGATGATGCTTTCTTTTTTCTTTTTTCTTTTTTCTTTTTTCTTTTTTTTTGAGAGGAAAGAGCGAGCATGAAACCCAGAAGAGTCTGTCTTGTTGCCAGAAGATGAGTGAAAATGCTGAAGGTTTCTGTAAAGTTAGATTTGGCTTTGTTGAGCAACCTTGCTTTCCATTTCCACTGAGCAATGAGTGGTAGGGATATGGAAGCCTTTATGTACAGACTGTTGGACCTTTCATTCAGCATTATCTGGCTGACAGTTACTCTATCCAGAGTATCCAGAATTTATTTCCTCATGCCTTTGACAGTGCACAGCTCCAGAGCCAGGCTGCTCCAAACACAGCTTGAGCTTTCACTGCACTGCACATCTGCTGCTGGGTGTGTGTCAGCTCAGCCATGGGAATTCTGCTCTTAAACACGGATGGGACTGGCTGCTTTTGGCTTCTGCAGCAGCAATTAAACCTGAAGTCTGTATGAATCTGTGGAATGGGTTTCTGAAGATCTACATGTGCAGTTTTGTTTGGCAAGGCCGTGTGAGATGTGTGAGTTTGGCAGGATACAGCTAAATAGGTGCAAAGGGAATACTTGAAACAGCTCTGTAAAGAAGTGTCAGAATTGTGTATAATTGAGATACAGATGGTGTTTGGGGGGTGACCAGGTGCCTGATGACTGGATTGAGGGGTGCAAGCACTGATGGACATCTGTGGTGGGGAGCCCCTGTACTAGGAGGGACACAAGGGTTTGCCTGAGAGGTCAGAGTGGGCACAGCTGTTACAGGAACGAGGAATGCCAGGACAAAGTGATTGGTGAAGTTTTTGAGCTGTTTTAGGACACAGGCTTGAGTGCTGGATGGCTCAGTGCCCCAGGTGAGACTGGCACAGGTAGGTGTGAGTGGGACAGAGACCTGTGGTACCTCCCAAAGGCTCAGGTGAGAAAGGGGCACAGCCTGCAGGATGCTTTGAGAGCACAGGGTAAAGCTGTGAGCTGCAACACTGGGGTTAATGCTGCTGATGTGGGAAGAGCAGAAATAACACTGGAGAGTTCAAGGATGGAGAAAAGCCTGAGCTGGTCTTCAGCTTACTGTCTTCTCCAAGTCAGCTTTGGGTTGCACTCCCCTTACTGATGAGTGCCCCTCACTGTGGTTCCTGCATTTCCTGGGGCTCTGGTCACCCCTGCTCCCCAGGGTCCCTTTGCACAGTGCTGTGGGAGAGGGGGCCTGTGCAGCACCTGGGCTGGGACAGGACCTGCTTTCTTTGTGCTTTGGATTGAAGAACAGAATTATGTGGCCCTGGCCTGCCCAAACAGGCAAGGCCAAATTGTGGAACAGTGCTGCTAAAATTCTGGGTGGTCTGGTATAATCTGTGAACATTTGACTTTTTCATGCAGCAGGGTGTTCCTTCTTCATGGAATTGCTAATTGCATTCAGTTTTCTGGACTCCAGAGCAGTCCAGACTCAGCTCTGCTGAGAGGAAGTGCTGTTTGTCAGGAGCTGCTGTTCTCAGGCTCTATAAATGCTCTATTGCTCTATAAATGTTGGTGACTTCTTTGGCTGGCTGAGGCCAGGAGCAGTTCAGCTGGGAGTGGAGTGCAGAGTGAACACCTGACTTTTCCATGTCCCTTAACCTTTTGGCTTGGTGCAGCCATCACTCCTGAGGAATGCTGCTCTAATCCCAGCGTGATCCCTCAGCAGTGAGCCCGAGGTGTGAAGCCAGGCTGCCCTGCTCTCTCCTCTGCCATGGTACTGGGTTCCTCTCCCTGCCCTGCTCGGGCTTATAGATTTATATATACACACAAATAAAAATACATGTATGTTTATAGTACTTCCAGCTTTGATGGTTCTGTTTTAACTGGTGGCTGTGTTTGCTGTGTCATGCTGCCCTTGTATTATTCTGACAATGCAATGAAATTAATAAAAAAAAAAAAAGTTTTGGCTAATTTTTATCAAATACTCCAAACTGCACTCGGAGCAGGGTGCTTGGGCTAAAGGGCAGAAATAGAATATTCTTGCAGTGATGACCCTGTGAAAATAACTCTGGAGGTTCAGGTTTACCCAGGGTAAATCTGCAAAATCTCGCTGGGGTTATTGATGTGCAAATGAGGGTCCTCACTGGAGTGAAATATCAGCCCAGCTGAGGGGTCACTGCAGAGAGCTGGGGCCAAGGGAGCCTCTCTGGGTTTGCTCTGAGTGATCTGTCCCGAGAGCAGCAGGGACTGGGAATAAAAAGCATTTGCACCTCTCTAGGTCCCTGCATGTGTGAAAACACTGAGACTGTAGGGAGATGCTGCTTAGTTAATGCATTTGTAGGAACTAGACAGCATTGTTACCTTGCAGCAGGGCGTGCCCCAGTGAGAGATGGTCTCTAACAGTGTTCACACCATCGGAGCCAGGCTTCTCTGGTCTCTGACAGTGTGCACACCATCAGTCCCAGGCTTCTCTGGTCTCTGACAGTGTGCACACCATCAGTCCCAGGCTTCTCTGGTCTCTGACAGTGTGCACACCATCGGAGCCAGGCTTCTCTGGCCTCTGACAGTGTGCACACCATCAGTCCCAGGCTTCTCTGGTCTCTGACAGTGTGCACACCATCAGTCCCAGGC
This sequence comes from Oenanthe melanoleuca, assembly GCF_029582105.1. NCBI lineage: Eukaryota > Metazoa > Chordata > Aves > Passeriformes > Muscicapidae > Oenanthe > Oenanthe melanoleuca. The sequence goes on along the minus strand of NC_079341.1, from coordinate 36,649,381 downwards.
TTCTCTGGTCTCTGACAGTGTGCACACCATCAGAGCCAGGCTTCTCTGGTCTCTAACAGTGTGCACACCATCAGTCCCAGGCTTCTCTGGTCTCTGACAGTGTGCACACCATCGGAGCCAGGCTTCTCTGGCCTCTGACAGTGTGCACACCATCAGTCCCAGGCTTCTCTGGTCTCTGACAGTGTGCACACCATCAGTCCCAGGCTTCTCTGGTCTCTGACAGTGTGCACACCATCAGAGCCAGGCTTCTCTGGTCTCTAACAGTGTGCACACCATCAGTCCCAGGCTTCTCTGGTCTCTGACAGTGTGCACACCATCGGAGCCAGGCTTCTCTGGCCTCTGACAGTGTGCACACCATCAGTCCCAGGCTTCTCTGGTCTCTGACAGTGTGCACACCATCAGTCCCAGGCTTCTCTGGTCTCTGACAGTGTGCACACCATCAGAGCCAGGCTTCTCTGGTCTCTAACAGTGTGCACACCATCAGTCCCAGGCTTCTCTGGTCTCTGACAGTGTGCACACCATCGGAGCCAGGCTTCTCTGCAACCCAGAATGAGGAAATGAGTATTTACAATCTGTGTGAAGGAAAACAGGGAAAAACAGGGGGAAAAAACCAGCTCTTTTTTAAAAACTATTTTTCATTTTGAAGAAAAAAAGAGGACTTTCGTTGGTGACAACCAAGCCAAAGATTTGTTTTTGGAAATGTTTGTTTTGGTTGGCTGGAGTGTTCTGCAGGAAATCTGAACAGGCGAGCTGTGTAATATTTAACTAGTTACTAAAAAGCATTTGAAAATGATTAGCAGTCAGTGATCTCATGTAGGCTGTGGGTTCAGCTGTCTGGGTTTCTGGTTGGGATTGCAGTGCAGCCTCTGGCAGGGCTGAGTTTATTGGGGAGCAGGGCTGATGCAGTGCCTGTGCTCTCACTGTGGGGTGCTGGCTCTGGTTTATTGGGGAGGAGGGGTAATGCTGTGCTTTCACACCATTAGAGATATGAGAGTATGGTGTCTTTGGAGGGAGAACCATTCCAGGGGAGAATTGTGGCAGGCTGGCAGCTGGATAGGCAGGGGTGCTCTCCCTGCCTCAACACACAGCAGTCACCAGATGTTGATGGGGATTTTCCTCACTTTGTGGGCATCTGGAGTGGCCTTGGCAGAGTGCTGTTCAAGGCTGTCTGCAGCTATGGCTTGTGTCTAACAGGGAAAGTCCAAGGAGCTTTGCAGCTGTGCAATGGAGCCTTTTTCCTGGCAGTTACAGAATGCCATGTTCCCCCTGGCAGGAGCTGTGTGCCATGTAGGAGAGAGCACCTGCACAGCAGGGAAATACATGCAGCACAATGAAACAGCACCTTTGTTGGTACATGAAATGTGTGAGAAGCCACAGTAATTCATGTGTGTCTGAGTGTCTGAGTAGATACCTGTGAGGTGAAACCCATCCCTGAGCATTGCCCTGGGGGGCTCAGGGCCTGCAAACCCTGTGTGTTCAGTGTCCATGGTGTGCTGTGCTGTGCACATGGAACTGCTCCCCTCTGTGTCCCTGCTGTGCTGTGCACATGTGGGACTGCTCCCCTCTGTGTCCCTGCTGTGCTGTGCACATGGAACTGCTCCCCTCTGTGTCCCTGCTGTGCTGTGCACATGGAACTGCTCCCCTCTGTGTCCCTGCTGTGCTGTGCACACATGGAGCTGCTCCCCTCTGTGTCCATGCTGTGCTGTGCACACATGGAACTGCTCCCCTCTGTGTCCATTCTGTGCTGTGTCTGTGCACACATGGAACTGCTTCCCTCTGTGTCCATTCTGTGCTGTGTCTGTGCACACATGGAGCTGCTCCCCTCTGTGTCCCTGCTGTGCTGTGCACATGTGGGACTGCTCCCTTCTGTGTCCCTGCTGTGCTGTGCACATGGAACTGCTCCCCTCTGTGTCCCTGCTGTGCTGTGCACACATGGAACTGCTCCCCTCTGTGTCCATGCTGTTCTGTGCACACATGGAGCTGCTCCCCTCTGTGTCCCTGCTGTGCTGTGCACACATGGAGCTGCTCCCCTCTGTGTCCATGCTGTTCTGTGCACACATGGAGCTGCTCCCCTCTGTGTCCGTGCTGTGCTGTGCACATGGAACTGCTCCCCTCTGTGTCCCTGCTGTGCTGTGCACATGGAGCTGCTCCCCTCTGTGTCCATGCTGTGTCTGTGCACACATGGAGCTGCTCCCCTCTGTGTCCCTGCTGTGCTGTGCACACATGGAGCTGCTCCCCTCTGTGTCCCTGCTGTGCTGTGCACACATGGAGCTGCTCCCCTCTGTGTCCATGCTGTTCTGTGCACACATGGAGCTGCTCCCCTCTGTGTCCATGCTGTTCTGTGCACACATGGAGCTGCTCCCCTCTGTGTCCCTGCTGTGCTGTGCACACATGGAGCTGCTCCCCTCTGTGTCCATGCTGTTCTGTGCACACATGGAGCTGCTCCCCTCTGTGTCCGTGCTGTGCTGTGCACATGGAACTGCTCCCCTCTGTGTCCGTGCTGTGCTGTGTCTGTGCACACATGGAGCTGCTCCCCTCTGTGTCCATGCTGTGCTGTGCACATGGAACTGCTCCCCTCTGTGTCCCTGCTGTGCTGTGCACACATGGAGCTGCTCCCCTCTGTGTCCCTGCTGTTCTGTGCACACATGGAACTGCTCCCCTCTGTGTCCCTGCTGTTCTGTGCACACATGGAGCTGCTCCCCTCTGTGTCCATGCTGTGTCTGTGCACACATGGAACTGCTCCCCTCTGTGTCCGTGCTGTGCTGTGCACACATGGAACTGCTCCCCTCTGTGTCCCTGCTGTGCTGTGCACACATGGAGCTGCTCCCCTCTGTGTCCATGCTGTTCTGTGCACACATGGAGCTGCTCCTGTCTCTTCCCAGGTGCTCCCAGCAGCACATGGTCAGTGTACCTCACACAGGGACTCTGAGTGAGGCTGTTCAGTGCTGCTGCTGGGGAAGGCTCTGCAGGGGAAGGTGTTCTTGGGACTCTGCTCATCCTGCAGAGCTGCCTTCTGGTGGATTTATTTACCCCACAAGGTAGCAAATTATATGGAAAGAGACTCATGTGTCTTCAGAGGCACTGGGAAGCTGCAGATGGGTTTAGAAGTGTCTGTGCTTGCCTCATTATTTGAGTAAGCTGTGTGTCAGTGGGTTGCCCAAGAGCCCTGTACTGGTGCAATACCTGCACACCTCCTGAGCTTTTCCACTGGGGCAAGTGCCTGCTGTGTTCTGCCTTCTGCTGCCCTCATGGAGTCACTGCATGGTTGTGTTGGAACAGCCCTCTAAGATCATGAAGTCAAACCATTCCTCCAGCAGTGCCAAGGCCACCACTAACCCAATGTGCCACATCCACACAACTCTTAAATCCCTCCAGGGATGGAGACGTCACCTCTGCCCTGGACAGTGCCAGGCAGCCTGTGCCAAGCTGGAGAACCTTTCCATGAAGGGATTTCCCCCAGCATGCAACCTGAACCTCCCCTGGTATGGCTTGATGCCATTTCCTCTTGTCCCTGTTCCCTGGGAGCAGGCTGTGTTTATTTGTAAGAACCAAGGGGGTGGCTCTTTGTGAACATGTCAGAGTTGCTGACTGGGAAAACCTTCCAGGACACTTCAGTCTGTGTAGTTGCCTTTCACGTGGTGGTTTTGTTCTTACTCAGCAGTGCTGTGATTTTGCTTTGTGCACAAGTACAGAAGGACCAGCATCCCATCCTTCACTGTGTGTTTGCAGCCACTTGAATGTGAGACATTTGTTCTTTCTGGGTGGCACTTGGACACATTTTTGGAGCTGTGAAGTGTGGATGTGTGCCTTGTGCCTTTGCAGGTGGGTACCAAATGGAGTTGGTGGCTGGCTTCCATCTTTGGAATTCTGGCAACCAACTTTGTGCCATTAGAAAGGACTGGCCAAGGCTGTCACTCCCTGACAAAGGAATGCCTTTGTGGGGCTGCTGGGGCTTGCACCTCCTTTGTGTGAGCTTCAATTAAAGAGCAAGCTGTGAATTATTGCTTTTTAATGCACATTTTTCCTTCTGAAGGCACAGCTGGGGGTGAATTCAACCTGTGTGTGGCTGTTGTGGATGGTACAACTGTGATCCAGTATTAGGGATGTTTTCTTTTGATAGGAATCTGGTGAGGTACATGCAAAATATGCAGAGCCCTTGGGCTCCTGGCAGGGGGCCAGAGGGACTGCCAGTGATCCTGGGAGCTTCTGATCTCATCAGGGAAGTCTGAGCTGGCTCCATGTCTGTGTCATATGGAGATAAGTGCAGCCTGGAGTGCTGCACTGATGGGCTGGCCTGCCTGCCACAGTCTGTGCTCACTGCTGCACCAAAGGCCATTTCCCAGCAGCACAGCTGCAGGGCTCCTGTGCTCTTTGGGCTGTCTCAGCTGCTCCTTCTCTCCCCTGCTGCTGTCCCTCCAGCCCCAGTGCAGAGCTTCACCCCTCGCTGCTGCCAGCCCATACAGGAGTGATTTGGCTGGACACAGTTTTCTTAGGAAGAAAGGAGAGAGCCGTATTAGCTGTGAAAGTGGAACAGGCATTGGGGTTTCAGGGTGGATTTTGCAGTGTTGGGACTATGGCTACAAACCATGAGGATTCTGTTGACTCTGTTACCTGAACCAGTTGTGTCTGTGTGTTATGTTGGGTGTCTCCACCAAGTGTTTGATCTGCCTTAAGTGTTCATTTGGGCTTCCAAAGCCAGTTTGAAGGACGCTGGCCCTGGAGCAGATGCTGCCCTGCCCAGGAGCCAGGGTCCCTTCCCTGCCTGCACTGCATGGCAGGTTTGTTTGGGAATCTGGCAGCTGCCCCTTGGAAAGAGACTTTTCTATCAATAGCAACTTTGGGTTTTCCAGTGATAATGTGCTTTTGCAGGAGGAGGTTAAACCCACAGGGGTCACTTTTTCTGTATGTGACTGAACCTTATACATATCCTCATACATGATCCTCATAACTGGGATCCCTGTTATCCCTGTGTAGGTGTGAAGTGTGGCACAGGGCACTGAGATCCCTGTAATCCCTGCAAGCCTGGGATCCCTGTTGTTGTCCCTGTGTGTGATCCCTGTTGTTGTCCCTGTTGCTATCCCTGTGTCCCTGTGTGTGATCCCTGTGTCTGGGATCCCTGTTGCTATCCCTGTGTGTGACCCTGTGTCTGGGATCCTGCCCGCGTTCCCAATGCCCTCTAGTGGCTCCTGCTGCTGTGCTGCAGTTCCATAGGGCACTGCCTGCAGCTCCAAACAAACGGCAAAATCCTTGTGTTTCCAAAGGAAAATACCTTCTGTGTATTTTTGCTGGTTGCTTGTTAATTCATCTTTATTTATCTGGGTTAAATCCCAGCCCTTCCCTTGGGAAAAAAATTCTTGTGAATTCAGACACCAGATAGTAACTGGATATCTCATGGATCTTTAAATCCATAGCAATTTTCTGTGGGGATTTCTTAAAGAATGTGTTGTTCCTTACATTAAAATGTATATTTTGTCCCTAAACAAGCAGTAACTGGAACGAGTGTGCTTTGCTGCTGTCACTAGAACCAGGCTTTGATTATGTATGTGCATTAATTGCTTTGAAAAAGTAATTTTTTTTAAGCAGTGGGAACGACACCTTTGAACTCATGCTCTCAAATAATGTTTGAGGTAAAATTAGTATTTTGTGAAGGTCAGAGTCTCCCTCCCAGCTCCTTCCCTCCTGCTCTCTGCACACTGACCCACTGGAGTGTGGCTGGGCTCTGAGCCCTGCCCAAACCCCCAGGGTGTCCTGGCTGCACACACCGTGCAGGTTTGTGTGCTGGTGAGTGAGTGTGTGGCACATGGGCTGGTGTGCCACAGCTGCTGCAGATGTGCACAGTTCTTCTCAGCAGCTGAGGTGCTCCTTGGGGCTTTGGGGAAAATGAAGGGCTGCAAGAGCAGCTTCATGGAAGCAGGGTTTAAACTGAGGTATTGGGCTTCTTTCTTTGGGAGGACCATGCATGCTGTGAAATGTTAAAAAAGAACTGTTGAGAGTTCAATATGGTTTGTTTGCCTCTTTGGGGCATGGGTCTGATTTCCATCCTCATCCTCCCTCTGAGAAATACAGGGCAGTATGTACAAATGTATTTGTGTATATATAAATACACTTGTGTGTATTTGTTTCTTTGTGGGAGCTCAGACTGCTTGAAAAGCCAGCAGATAAGTACAGGCAGAGTTTTCCTGGTGTTTTCCAGGTGTGTTTCCTGTGCCTGCTGTCCCACAGTGTAGCCAGGAAGTTATTCTGAGTGTTCTGGTGGAGATCTTTTGTGTTTCCCCTCAAAGCCCAGATAATACAGTTTTACAGACCACCTTCTCAGTTCACAGTAATTGAACTTTTGAATAGCTGGTTCAAAGAATGAATCACCTGTATTGCATTCCTGCCTGGCACTGAGAGGGGTCACACTTCCCTACTACAAGCTTTTCTGTAGCTACACAGTAGCTGCATGGGATGTCTCTGTGAATCTAAAAAGACATTGCAGTAAATGCATGGACTTTATAAGTGAAGGAAATTACTTAGAAAGAATACAGAGTTTAAAAGGAGATCAATCAACGTGGGGTTGTGTTTTGTGTAAGGAGTTGATGAAAGGCATTGCTAAGCTGCTCCCGGGGTGCTGCAGTTTACCCAGCAGGGGAAGCTTACAGAACTGTGTCTCCTTTCTGCAGCTCCAGGGGGTTCATGGAGTTATGATTCTCCCTGTGCTGATGGTGATGGCGTTCCCCTCTCCGAGCTGGCAAGGTGAGTGCTGTGTCCCAGCTTCCAGGGGGTTGGCTGGAGGTGGCTCTGTGGCTGCTTTACACAGCTGTGTGCACGTGGAGCTTTTCTGACACACTGTGTGTTCAAGGTTTGCCCTGAAAAGGGGAATAGCATTTACACTGCCACGGAAAGGTGGGAATGGTTCATTTGAAGATCTCTTGGATGTTTTGAGAGATGAGCCCCTGAAAGATGTGTACTCACTGCTTCACAACCAGCCTTTGGAAAACACTGGCTTTCTGAGAATAACTTGGCTTTCTCAGTTTTAAATTTTAACTTACCTGAGAGGGGTCTCTGGTCTCTGCAGTGGCATATCCTTGTCAGCTGAAAGAGCTGGATTGGAATCGTTACCTCCTACTTAATGGTTCTTCAGCACTACCTGAGAACAATATCCCTTCCCTGAAGCAGATTCGATTGTCTCATGATGTCATTAGCTCTAACCGAAGCTGCTAAGGACAGGATGATGATTTTCCTGGATTCTTCTCTTCTGCAGACGATGAGAGGAAGCTGAAGATGGTCCCCTACGAGTGTGTGTGTGAGGGCATCTCCTGTGGCAATGGGGATCGCTGCCAGGGCCAGCGCTGCTTTGCCTCCCTCAGCATCAATGATGGGGCTAAGGTTTACCAGAAGGGCTGCTTCCAGGTCTATGAGCAAAGGAAAATGACCTGCAAAACTCCTCCATCCCCCAACCAGGCTGTGGAGTGCTGCCAGGGACACCTGTGCAACATGAACATCACTGCACAGCTGCCCTCCTCCAAAGGTGAGAGCCTCATCCCTCAGCAGTGCCTTTGGAGAAGGAGCTGGGGCTGCCTTTGGTCTGCTGTGCTGGGAGAGGTGGCTCCAGTGCTGGCTGAAGGAAGGTTTGGGGCACAGGATGCCCTGGGTTTCCCCACCCTGGGTGGGCTGGCAGCTCTGCGTGCCTGGGGCAGGCAGGGGCTGCAGTGGGGGCTCGGGGTCAGCATGGAGAGGTGACTGTCCATGGGAGCACACCCTGTGTGCAGGTGTGCTCACACCTGGCTGTGCCACAGCCTCTGCCACGCTGGCTGGGTGCCCAGGGCAGCCTTGCTGTCACTGTAATGGCTTTGAGGACTTCCTCTGGGAACCTGCACATTCATTTTTCTCTGTCTTTTCACACTTTTTCCCTCCCCCTCTCTCCCAAGGGCAAACCTTTCAAGGAGAGGCAGCAGGGTACAGCATGGAAACACTGATCATCGTTATCCTGGCTCCTGTGGTAGTGCTGGTAGTTTTTTCTGCAGTAGCTGTGCTGATCATAAGGAGGATACAGAAGAACCACATGGAGAGGCTCAATTCCAGGGATGCAGAGTATGGCACCATCGAGGGGCTCATAGCCTCCAACGTGGGGGACAGCACCTTGGCAGTGAGTGACCTCCTGTGTGCAGCCTGGCAGTTCTCCCTTCCTAACCCCCCCCCTTCCTTCTCCCACTAAGAGCAGGTTTTGCTGCCAGGGGATGCCACTTGGCCTCAGGACTTGAGTGGTGCTGTTCCTGTGCTCCCACAACTGTAGAAGTGATGAAATTTCACCAAAAGATGGGTTTGGCCAGTGTAGGTCTTTGATCTGGAGAATTGCTCTGAACTGTTTGTGTTCCTGGAAACAATGTCAGCACATCAAAACAGAGAGTGCCTTGTTGGGGGGCCTGAAGGAGCAGGAGAGGTGGAGAACTGTGCTGCATGTTTGATGCACAGCAGCCTGAAGGGTTGGAAAAGATGTGGTGCTAGGTGAGAAAGAAAATACAGAGAATTCTGATGTTTAAAGCCTTCAGACCTGACTGCCATGGTCTCGGTAGCAGGGCTCTGGGATAACTGGATATCAGTGACATTTTGTTGATGGAAGAGCAGTGGGGGTTGTAAGAAATGTGTAATGCTTTCTCAGGTCAGTTTACAAAATGCACTCACTGGTGTGGTCTCTGGAGAATACAAGGAGCTGGGAATTGTTCTTTCTGCAGGGTGGGTGCCCCTTCCCCCTCCCCTGGGGCCAGGCACACGTGTCCCAGCAGCTGTCCCTCTTCATCTGAGCAGGGCAAGTCAAACTTCAGGATGGACTGTTTGCTTCTGAAGCAGTGCAGAGTTTTCTTCTCCTTGCATTGCTGAGATAAAAAATCCCCAACATTAAGAGGCTGGAGAACATTTTCTGTTTTGGTGCTGTCCCACCATAATGTGCTTTCACTGCAGGGTTGAAGAGTGGCCTATGTCTGCTAACATTTTTTTTTTCCTTTTTTTGTAATGCCAGTGAGTCTCTAATTATGCCACAAAGCTTGATTCCATGTTCCTGGTTTGGAACAGCCAGTGTTGATGTGTCCACCATGGCCCAGACACTGTGCATGGTGATCTGTCCTTAAGCACTGACTGCCAGCTTTGACCAGCTCTTACCTGGGCAAGATCCTTCCAAGCCATTTGCAGACCTTTTGTACTCCTGGTTATTTAATGTTACTTGCAAATGGTGGTAAAACCTGCAAAGAATAAATGGAAATAGTTTGTGAGAGCTGTGAGGGCCGGGTCTGGTGGAGCTCAGACCTCAGCCAAGGTGCCAGTGCTGCTGCTCTGCCTCCCAGGGTGGCTGATCCACAGGCTGTCCTTGGTAGTTCTGTGCCTAAATGTTCATCTCAACAGCAAGTCTTCTCCATTCCAGATGTTTCTTCTCCATTCCAGATGTTTCTTCTCCATTGTGTTTTAAGTCACTGGTTTTGTCACACATTAAATAAGTTTACATTTAGGATTAGTCTTTGCAGTGTAGCAAGTGCTTAAAGCCCTAAGCTGCTTAGTGGGCCTGGAGGGAGCTCTGGCCTCTTCAAATCTTGTTTTTACAGTTGCTGTAGATAAGTTTGGGGGTGGTTTTTTGTTTTGGTTGCTTTTGTTGTGCTGCTGATTGAAGCATGAAGGAAAATGAGCCCCCAGTTTGTGCTAAAAAGTAAGGTAGTCCCTGTCACTCCTAGGTTATCTTTTTCTTGAGCACTTGTTAAGAGGTTGTTAGAAGAAATGAGATCTCATGGATATCTGGTTCAAGCACAGAAAAGCAGTTTTCTGGAAATAATAGAAAGTTGATTACACTTGGGCTTTTTTTATCCTATTGTCCTTTGTAAAGAAAGAGTCCAGCTACAGTTGTTAATGCTTTGAACTAATAAAAAACTCCCTGCTGTAAAAGTAACTGGGCATTAACATTTTACAAGGCTAATGGGATTTTAATATTCAGTCAGGATCTCACTGATGTTTATTATAAGCTTACAGCTCAAAGTCTGCTTTCTGTGCACTAAAAATACCAGAAACTGATAAAGCTTATAAGAAAGATTTGTTACAGAAGTTTTTCTGGAGTATCAGTGGCAAATCTTGTGTAGGTGATGCTGGAAATCCCCTCACCTTCTTTATTTGAAAATGGGTTTTGGTTTTAAATACCTGCACCAAGCTTGAATAGTTATCAGAAACAGAGCTAAGAGGACATAAGATAAGTAAAAGAAGAGTGAAATGCTGAAAAAGGCTGGAATCTCACGACAGAGAGCAGCTGGTAGGCCAGAAGTGGGCTCCCAGTGCACAGACATCTATTGTCAGATATTTATTAAACTTGCTAAACAAATAATGACTTGCTAAACAATAATAATAATGACTTGCTCTTTGACCCTGAGTGACCAAATGGCATCCCCAGAGATACCCCTGAGCTTTAACCTAACCTGTCCTTTGTGCATGTGAAGGGAAAAATGGGGTTTCTCATGGATTCTACACTTCTGCCTTCCCTTCTGAGCAGGATTTGCTGGACCATTCCTGCACATCTGGAAGTGGCTCTGGGCTTCCTTTCCTGGTGCAGAGGACTGTGGCTCGCCAGATCACACTTGTGGAGTGTGTAGGTCAGTGTCTCCTGGTGCTTAGCTTTTTGTAGGGCTTCAGTGTTCATTTTAAGGATTCATTAGATTTTTCATCAGCATATTTGTATTATTAATTGAGTAGTCTTAAATTTGAGTTTAGGAAGCATTTGGGTCAGAGGTAGCTGGAGGCATTGGCATTGGGCCAGGAGGGTGTGCAGGCACTGGAGAGGTGAGAGAGCTGTTGGGGTGAAAGGCAGACAGTGTGTCCTGACCTCCCCAGGACAGCCCTCAGTGTTGGTTGGGTTTTTAATCCTTTTTTTGTTTGTGGGTGGGTTTGGTTTCTAGTTTTCTTTAAATCATCATTTTGTGTTTCTGCCAGGGCTGATGATGGAATGGAAATGTAAAGGCTGTGACTCTCCAGCATTGCATTTCCTTCCTGTCCTCCTCACTGCAGTATTCCAGCTGTGTGCACACTGACCAAAGGCACTCCCATTGCTGGTGGCACCTCCCAGTTCAGCCCCTCTGCTGCACTGGTGTGCAGGGGGAGAGAGCCACACTCACAGGGTGACACTCCCCAAAAGCAGCCAGGAAAAACGAGGATGTGCAGCAGTGTGGTGCAGTGCTGAGAGGGGCAGGCAGGGCTGATCACCTGGAGTGCTGTTTGCTTCAGGGCAGGGGGGTTGTGCCTGCTGGAGGCTCTTTGTCACTGACAGCTTCTCCTGTGTTTTCCCCTCCAGGAAAGGGTCGTTATGGAGAGGTCTGGAGGGGCCAGTGGCAAGGAGAAAATGTTGCTGTGAAGATCTTCTCTTCTAGGGATGAAAAGTCCTGGTTCAGGGAAACTGAGCTCTACAACACTGTGCTGCTGAGGCATGAGAATATTTTAGGTAAGTAGGACAAGCACATTCTGTGTCCTGGGGTGTCTGAAGTGAAGGTGAGTTACCTGGACAGCTCACCTGTGAGGCACTGCACACTCAGCAGGCAGCTCCCAGTCCCTGGCTCCTTGCTGGAGAGAAGTGTTCAGGGAGGGGCTGAGTCCCAAATGGGGAATGCTGGTGCTCTGCAGGTGCCAGCAGGAGGCTGTTAATTAACCAGATCATCAGGGCTGAGCACTCAGACAGCAGTGCAGGTGCCACAGCTCCCTGGAAGGGACTGGCTCTTGCACAGTGTGCCAGAGCTCTGCTGGGCCTGTGTTGGGTTGTAATCCCTGCAGAAATGGAGGCAGAAAAGGTGGGGAGGAGTTTACAATGAGATTTAGGGATTTGAATACTTTTCTTTGTGGCTAAGTAAAGTGCAATATGAATCCAGTGTTCTCTTCTGTTTAACTGTTCTTTTCAAGGTGGGAATAAGCTCTTTTGCTGTTTAAACTTCAGCTGTAGCTGCATGATGTATCTTTTCCCATGTAAACAGGAAAGTAAATGAGCCTTGTGCATCATTCAGACCTCATGCTTGGTTCTGAGAACTGGGAAAGTGGCTTTGCTGTGCTGGGCCATGTCTGAGGTTTAAGCAGCCCTTTGGTTCCTAATAGATGTGCCCTTCAGTCACTGGTGTGCCACCTCTGCAAATAAAATCAGCAGCACATTTCCTGAGTGCTGACACTGCCTCACCCAAAATCTGTCTTCAATCAGTTTTCCTTCAGCTCCTTATTCTTGCTTTCTGTCAGAGAATGTTCCCTGGCTCTCCAGCTCACCCTGCAAGACATTTGTGTGTTTCCTGAAGCAGTTCCTTTCTTACTCCAAAAATAATTTGCTGGCCTCCTGAAATGTGAATTATTGAACTTCCCTTCCCGAGAGAGCAAGTGACTTAGCTGAAATTACATTGCATATTTCCCTTGATGCTCTGCCTGTGTTTAGTCTTTCTTGATAACTGTCAAATTTGTTTGCCATTTTAGAGACTTCCTTTAGATGCAGTATTAAACAATATCACAGATCACAGAAATGTCACATTGTGCACAAGTCTGACTTGAGGAGAGAAAGCAGTGGGTGTTCTCTCTGACAAATGTATGTGATCTTTTCATAAACATGATTTGTTCCTTTGGTTTGGGAATAAAAGTTCTGTTGTTCCCAGCTAAAGCTGTGGAGGTCACTGTGGATGTATGCACAGGTGACAGGAAGGGAGCTTCCCCTGAATTTGGGCTTCAGTTTTAAGACATGGCATTTTTGAAGGTGGTTCTTGAGGTTCATGAGTTTTGAGAAAATTTTCTCTGTTTCTTCATAGAAGGTCATTTAACCGTTTTCTCAGCAGCCTGCACTGGCTGCCTGTGGGCTCTGAAAATGGAAATGGTTGTTCATGGCTTGATGTCTGAGGTGATTCTGCTTTCCAGTGTGACCCTCTCACGTGGGCAGCAGCAAATGTGCTGCAGACTTGGGGTCTTTCTGTTTGGCTGGGAACTTCCTCACCCCCAAGTCCTTCAAAAAGAAGGAAAAATAAAAATATTTTGGGGTGTGAGGTCCTAACAAGTAGATTTTTTTATGTGACTGACAAATATATAAATAGGTTCTTGTGAGCAGATACAAGTTAGAGTTCCAGCATTTGTTGGATTTGTTTTCATCACAGTGTACCTGCAGTGCAGTTGTGATTAAACAAGTTGTGCATTACAGGAGGGGCCAGCAGCATTGATTCACCTTAGTGCAGAATATTCAGAGCTGGAAGGGACCCACAAGGACCATGGAGCCCAGCTCCTGAGTGGATTCCTGTATGGGGTCAGCACCCAGTTCTGGGGCAGTGCAGGGGGAGCTCTGCCATTCACTGCCTGTTTCTGTCCCTGCTCTGACCATTGGAGCTGCAGTTCTGGGGCAGTGCTGGGGGAGCTCTGCCATTCACTCCCTGTTTCTCTCCCCAGGGTTCACTGCCTGTTTCTCTCCCCCCAGGGTTAACTGCCTGTTTCTGTCCCCCCAGGGTTCACTGCCTGTTTCTCTCCCCCCAGGGTTCGCTGCCTGTTTCTGTCCCCCCAGGGTTCACTGCCTGTTTCTGTCCCCCCAGGGTTCACTGCCTGTTTCTGTCCCCCCAGGGTTCGCTGCCTGTTTCTCTCCCCAGGGTTCACTCCCTGTTTCTCTCCCCCCAGGGTTCACTGCCTGTTTCTGTCCCCCCAGGGTTCACTGCCTGTTTCTGTCCCCCCAGGGTTCACTGCCTGTTTCTGTCCCCCCAGGGTTCGCTGCCTGTTTCTGTCCCCCCAGGGTTCACTGCCTGTTTCTCTCCCCCCAGGGTTCGCTGCCTGTTTCTGTCCCCCCAGGGTTCACTGCCTGTTTCTGTCCCCCCAGGGTTCGCTGCCTGTTTCTCTCTCCAGGGTTCACTCCCTGTTTCTCTCCCCAGGGTTCACTCCCTGTTTCTCTCTCCCCAGGGTTCACTGCCTGTTTCTCTCTCCCCAGGGTTCACTGCCTGTTTCTGTCCCCCCAGGGTTCACTGCCTGTTTCTGTCCCCCCAGGGTTCACTGCCTGTTTCTGTCCCCCCAGGGTTCACTGCCTGTTTCTGTCCCCCCAGGGTTCACTCCCTGTTTCTCTCCCCCCAGGGTTCACTGCCTGTTTCTGTCCCCCCAGGGTTCACTCCCTGTTTCTCTCCCCAGGGTTCACTGCCTGTTTCTCTCTCCCCAGGGTTCACTGCCTGTTTCTGTCCCCCCAGAGTTCACTGCCTGTTTCTCTCCCCAGGGTTCATCGCCTCCGACATGACGTCTCGGAACTCGAGCACGCAGCTGTGGCTGATCACACACTACCACGAGATGGGCTCTCTGTACGACTACCTGCAGCTGAGCACGCTGGACACGGTGAGCTGCCTGCGCATGGTGCTGTCCATCGCCAGCGGGCTGGCGCACCTGCACATCGAGATCTTCGGCACGCAGGGCAAGCCCGCCATCTCGCACCGCGACCTCAAGAGCAAGAACATCCTCGTCAAGAAGAACGGGCAGTGCTGCATCGCCGACCTGGGTGAGAGAGCAGCCCTGCTCGGGCACAGAGATGGGCTGGGGCCGTGTGACCCGTGAGTGTCTCTGTGAGACAGAGTGACCCGTGGGGCGGTGTGTCCGTGAGACAGAGTGACCCTTGGGGTGGTGTGACCGTGAGCCCAAGTGACCCTTGGGGCAGTGTGACTGTGACCCTGCACTGACCCTGCACTGACCCTTGGGGCAGTGTGTCTGTGACTCCACACTGACCCTGCACTGACTGACCCTTGGGGCGGTGTGTTCATGAGCCAGAGTGACCCTTGGGGCAGTGTGTCTGTGACTCCACACCGACCCCTCTCTGCCCCCCGTGCCAGTGTTCCCCGCAGTGACCCTTGGGGCAGTGTGACCCTTGGGGCAGTGTGACCGTGACCCCTTGCTGACCCCTTGCTGACCCCTCGCTCCCCCTCCCGGTGCCGGTGTGCCTGCAGTGCCCGCCGCGGCCGCCAGGTGGCGCTGGCAGCCCAGACACGCCTTTGGGACTTCGGGGTTCCGATGTCGGTCCCATTGCCGGGTCCCGTTATCAGATCCCACTGCTGGGTCCCACTGCCGGGTCCCAGAGGGTTCAGGGTTAGAGTTCATTTCTGAAATGAAAAAGTGTCACACACTGGCTTTTAAAGAGATTCGTATTTCACTCTGAGGAGGGGCAGCACATCCTGGCATTGATTGACATGGCACTGGTACAGTGAAATCTATTCACTGTTTATCCAGAGATTTCAGATGTTTGAGAGATCTTTCCAAGAGAGCACAGCAGGAAACACTTCCTGATTAGTTTTTATGGTGGTTAAATAGCCACTTTTTAAAATGTGAACTCCTCAGACGTGTATCTGTCACATTTTTCCTGTGTTCCTCCTGTGTAAGGGAGCCAGGGTCCAGCACTGTGCACTGACCCCAGTGCCCCCTCCCTGGCAGTGCTGACTTGCCTCCCTCAGCTGTAAACCTTGACCTGTCGGCCTCTGGAATCTGTTTTGCTCAGTTTGGAGGAAGTTTTTATGATTTTCATCAAAAAAGAGTAGATAAAAAGATTAAAAAGAAGTAGACAAGTAGTTTGATAAAAAACCCGATTTTATCTTTGTTTACTGTTGCAAGCTCTTTTAAAGAAAAAATATAAACCACAGAGACTGTATAATACAATCTAGTCTGAGTTTAAAATAGTGCATAAAAGTGTATGTGTGTGTGTCAATATTTGACAAATATTGGATCAGACTTCTCATGAGTGGCTCAGGAGATGGTGCATGAGGTGTCCCTTAGGAGGGTGGGGACAAACATTTTGGCAGTGCTTGTTGAGATGGGCCAAGGGGAGGTGGTTTGAAAGGGAAAGAGGGTTAATTTACATTAAATGTAAGTGTTTTACAGGGAGAGTGACAGGCCCTGGCACAGCTGTTGCTCCCCTGGATCCCTGCAGTGCCCAAGGATGGACATTTGGGCTGACCTGGGGCAGTGGGAGCTGTCCCTGCCATGGCAAGGGGACAGTGGATGAGCTTTAAAATCCCTTCCAACTCAAAGTATTCTGTGATCTTTCTAGAGGTGCCATAAGCATATTCTTATCAGCTTGAAATGTCTTGAAGTGCATTTGAAATGTAGAAAAGTGTTTTCCAAATTTTTATTACGTTAAAGAACAGACTGTTCTTTGGAAAGAAAAGCAAATGAATGATCTGCTGGTGGGTTAGTTTTTGTGGGGCTGAGGTAAAAAGCCTTTCAAGGTTCACCTAAAATAAACCCCTGTTAAGTGTAAATAGTGTCTGTCATTCTTAGAAGATTTGCTGAGGAAATTAGGGAGAGTTTGTTGCCCTCTCTGTGGCTTGGCTCTGCCGTGCTCCCAGCGCTGCTCAATTTGCAGTGCTCTCTGTTTACCATGGCCAAATGAGAGCTCTCTGCATTTCCAAATTTACAGTCATTTGGTCCCTCACATAATGTTCTCTGCTTAAATGTTTAGTAATTAGTAGAAACCAGGTAGAGTGGTTTTGTCTGACTCATTTTAGATCTGCTTGAGGATGTTTATTTTTCAAGCTGCTGCAAATACGCTGTTTTTTGTTTTCCAGCTTTATTTTTTAACTTGCTTGTATCCTTCATGCAGTGTTTTTCTTCTCCCTTCCCCACAGTTCGGGTGTATCCACCTACCCAAAAGGTCTATAAATAAATCTGAATGCTGTGTAAAATTGTTTTCTTCTGAGCAGCAGCTGTTTGGCCTCTGTGTATCCGTGCCCGGAGTACTGGGGACATCCAGTGGCTGCAAAACACTTCGTGGCAGTGTTTTGTAAGAGTGCAGTGAAATGTTTGATGATAATCCCTGGGAGATAGTGGTCTGGTTTGGCTGGGTTGGAGCTGACCCCATTGGTCTCTGGCCAGCTGGGCCCTCGGCCCCTTGTCCTGCAGAAACCATCAGCCAGGGTGCTGCTAGGGCCTGAGGGTGTGGGGCACTGAGCAGAGCCCTGTTTGTGTGCCTGCAGGGCTGGGGCACTGAGCAGAGCTTGTTTCTGTGCCTGCAGGGCTGGGGCACTGAGCAGAGCCCTGTTTCTGTGCCTGCAGGGCTGGGGCACTGAGCAGGGCCCTGTTTGTGTGCCTGCAGGGCTGGGGCACTGAGCAGAGCCCTGTTTGTGTGCCTGCAGGGCTGGGGCACTGAGCAGAGCCCTGTTTGTGTGCCTGCAGGGCTGGGGCACTGAGCAGGGCCCTGTTTGTGTGCCTGCAGGGCTGGGGCACTGAGCAGGGCCCTGTTTCTGTGCCTGCAGGGCTGGGGCACTGAGCAGAGCCCTGTTTGTGTGCCTGCAGGGCTGGGGCACTGAGCAGAGCCCTGTTTGTGTGCCTGCAGGGCTGGGGCACTGAGCAGAGCTTGTTTGTGTGCCTGCAGGGCTGGGGCACTGAGCAGAGCCCTGTTTGTGTGCCTGCAGGGCTGGGGCACTGAGCAGAGCCCTGTTTGTGTGCCTGCAGGGCTGGGGCACTGAGCAGGGCCCTGTTTCTGTGCCTGCAGGGCTGGGGCACTGAGCAGAGCCCTGTTTCTGTGCCTGCAGGGCTGGGGCACTGAGCAGAGCCCTGTTTGTGTGCCTGCAGGGCTGGGGCACTGAGCAGAGCTTGTTTGTGTGCCTGCAGGGCTGAGACACTGAGCAGAGCTTGTTTGTGTGCCTGCAGGGCTGGGGCACTGAGCAGGACCCTGTTTGTGTGCCTGCAGGGCTGGGGCACTGAGCAGAGCCCTGTTTGTGTGCCTGCAGGGCTGGGGCACTGAGCAGAGCCCTGTTTGTGTGCCTGCAGGGCTGGGGCACTGAGCAGAGCTTGTTTGTGTGCCTGCAGGGCTGGCAGTGATGCACTCGCAGAGCACCAACCAGCTGGACGTGGGCAACAACCCCCGGGTGGGCACCAAGCGCTACATGGCGCCCGAGGTGCTGGACGAGAGCATCCAGGCCGACTGCTTCGACTCCTACAAGCGCGTGGACATCTGGGCCTTCGGCCTGGTGCTCTGGGAGGTGGCCAGGCGCATGGTCAGCAACGGTGAGTGCGGCTGCGGGCTCCTGCAGGGACAGGGGCGGGCCAGGGTGCACAGAGTACACAGAGCCCAGAGTGCACACAGTGCTGGGCTGCAGCCTCCTGCAGGGAGAGGGGCAGGGGCCAGCGTGCAGAGAGCACACAGAGCCTGCCCCAGAGTGCACACAGTGCTGGGCTGCAGCCCTGCCTGCAGGGAGCTGGGCAGGGCCCAGGGTGCACAGAGCACAGCAGAGCTCTGCCCCAGAGTGCCCAGAGCATAGGTCTCCAGTGGGTTTGGTTCCTGAAACACTGAAGAAGCTCTTGGTGTGCTGGGTGCAGTGGCTGAATCCTGTTGCCATGTCTGTTAAAGCAGAGAAGAGAGTCCCCTGCTCAAGTCCTGGTGAAAACAATTCACACCAAACAGCTGAGCTAACATTTTAGATCACAAAGTCTCCATCCTTCTTCCTTGTGTCATTAAACCATAGTGAATATTTGTAGGTGTCTGTTCCTAAAGGACAGGAAGAAAATACATGGGAAGTGCAGAAGGTATCAGAGTCCAGGACTGCATTTGCTCTCCCCAGTTGGGATGCAGCTGTGCACAGGTCCAGTTCTGGTGCTGGACACAGGGGCTGCTGCAGCAGCTGCAGCTCACAGAGGCTTTTGCTGAGCTGCTCTTGAGCCAGCAGGGGTGGATGGTGCTGCAGCTTCAGCAGGTTGGTGTGGAGCATGTGGGGCTGCAGCCCTGCCTGGATGTAGTGTATGGTCTGGGCAGTGCCAGGGAGTGAAGGGAAGAAGGCAGAGCAGTTGCTGTGGGTGCTGCAGTGCAGGAGTCACTCCCAGCAGTGCAGGCAGTGCTGCAGGAGCAGGCAGGGGCAGTGCTGCAGGAGCAGCAGAGCTACAGGAGCAGCTGTGCTGCAGGAGCAGGCAGGGGCAGTGCTGCAGGAGCAGGCAGGGGCAGTGCTGCAGGAGCAGGCTGTGCTGCAGGAGCAGCTGTGCTGCAGGAGCAGGCAGGGGCAGTGCTGCAGGAGCGGCTGTGCTGCAGGAGCAGCTGTGCTGCAGGAGCAGGCAGGGGCAGTGCTGCAGGAGCGGCTGTGCTGCAGGAGCAGGCAGAGCTACAGGAGCAGCTGTGCTGCAGGAGCAGGCAGGGGCAGTGCTGCAGGAGCGGCTGTGCTGCAGGAGCAGCTGTGCTGCAGGAGCAGCTGTCCTGGCCAGCGTGTCACGGGGCAGTGACGCTGTGGGACAGAGGTTGAGTGGCTCCCTGGCACCACTGAGGCTCCCAGCAGGCTGGGCAGCAGCTCAGAGCAGTGCTCAGGCACTGCTGGAGCAAAGGGCAGAGCCTTCCCTTGTTTCCAGTACTGTGTCTGCAGCAGCAGTTCTGTGCCTGGGCTTGGCAAAGAGCATGTGCAGAGTTAGAGGCAGGCTCCCTGCAGTGCCAGAGTTCATCTGGAGCATCCTCATGGCCTGGCAGTGTGCTCACAGCTGTGGCACAGCTGGGCTGGGGTTTGGAGCCCTGGCTTCACCTGCAGGCATGGCAACAGGGGCACACAGGGTTGTGCTGTGAGCTGGGCTCTGGGTGAGGCAGGAGAAGGATGAAAAGGAGCTCAGCCAGCAGGTGAGGTTGGTAAATGCAGCTGGGAATGACTCTGGGCAGCAGGGAGGGTGGCAGCACATGGCACCTGCCCTGTGTTCATGGCACTGGCAAGCTGCAGTGCCTGCTGCTTCTGGTGGGAGCTTGCTGGGGTAGCCAGCTCTGCAAATTACCCTCCTCTTCTCCAAGGCTCTTGGAATTTCCTGAAGACTGTTTCCCTTTCTGACTAATCATCACAGACAGGGGCTTGCAGGTTTTTGCAGAGTATGCACAGGTATATCTGTGGGACTTTGATCTCTAGTACAGCAGGAAAACTAAAATTCAACTGTTCTAGGAAGATTGAAAACCTCTTTTCAGCTTCAGGGTATCCAAAGCAGCAGATTCTCCTGGACTTTGTGTCTGGCTGTGGGACAGCAGATTGCAGTCTGTTGGTCCCAGCTGTCAGCAGGAACCAACATTTGATGTTCCTGTTGGACACAGAGGGCCTCATTAGCTCTGCCTTTTTCCACACTGCTGACCCAGATTTGGCTTTGAACACCAGTTTGTGAATTGGCTTCCTGAGACAGCTGGGCTCCCTGTAGCTGGTTTGTGAGCCCAATGCAGTGAGGAGGCAGAGAGCTGCACGTGTGTCCTGGGGCAGGAGGGGCTCCAGCCTGGCAGCACACACACACACACACAGCCCCTGCTTTCAGTGCCAAACCCAGCCCAGGGCCAGGCTGCATGGGGCTGGAGCAGCCTGGGACAGTGGGAGGTGTCCCTGCCATGGCTGGGATGGGATGGGATGGGATACAGGGATGGGATCCATGGGTTGGAATGGGATGGGATGGGATGCAATGGGATCTCTGGGATGGGTTGGGATCCCTGGGATGGGCTATAAGGTCCCTCCCAACCCAAACCAGGCTGGGATTTTATGAAGGTGCACTGAGCTCCTCAGTGCCACAGGCTCTCAGGTATTTGGGTTTGTGATGGCATGTAGTGCCAGTTTCCCTGGGGATCTTGCTGTTTTCATAACAAGGAATGAAATGCTTTGAAGCACCAGCTTAAGGGTCTGTGGATGCTGACATGCTTATTGGACTCCCTCAGGAATTACAAAAGCACCAAAGGTGTGTGTTGAACCTGTTAGAAACCCCAGTGCAGACCTCACATTCTTCCATTTGCTGGTAGAAATCCCAGTTTTTGGTAGGCAGGAAAGCTGCATGCAAACCAAACTTGGCCTTTTGGCAAGGGATTTACTTCTCATCCTTTCAGCTCCAATTTCTGCAAAGTGGGTATAGATAGCTCATGCATTTTGGACTTGCAATATGAGACAATTAATTCACATTTTAAGTAGGAAAAGCTGTTCCTGGGGCAGTGAGTGCTTTTGAGGCTGCATGGCACTGTGGGGTTGGCTTCTAAAGGGTTTTTGTGCCTGTTAGACAGGTGGGTTTGTGTTCCCTGTGTCCCTGCAGAAATGCTGCTCACTCACAGTCTGTAATGTCTGTCTGTGTCTCCCCAGGTATCGTGGAAGATTACAAACCACCCTTCTATGACTTGGTTCCCAACGACCCCAGCTTTGAGGACATGAGGAAGGTGGTGTGTGTGGACCAGCAGAGGCCCAACATTCCCAACAGATGGTTCTCAGACCCGGTCAGTGTGTGCTGCTCCTCCTGCACAGCCCTGGCAGCTGTTGCAGTGCTCATTGCTGGGGGTCTCTGTGCTGGGAGCATCCCTGCCTGTGCAGGGCTGGCCAGCTCTGAGCCCTCTGGGCTAGCACAGCCTTACAGCTGCTGCTGCTGGGGCTGTTCTCCCTCCCAGGGCAGGGCAGGGGGAGAGAAGCTGGGCCAGGGCTTTCCAGGGATGCAGGCACACACAGCAGGATGCTGGGCTCTCCTGCCCACAGCACAGGGGCTCTTGGTCTTTGGAAAGACTGATGCTCAAGTTTAATTTTGTTCAGCATCAGTCTGGCCTCTCCAGGCTGCCCAGCTGTTTTGTCCTTGCCCCTGGAGCTGGGGAAGTCAGTCAGAAATCTGCAGGGTGGGCCCATCTCTGAGGTTTGGTGTGGAGCTGTGCCCTGTGCTGGGAGCCCAGCCAGTTAAACCTTGCTGGGGGTGATGAAATCCCAGGCAGAACTTCTGTGCCTTCTCAGCTCCTTCATGGGTCTGCAGGAGCTGTTTTAATTGAAGAGAAATTCTGTGTAGTGTTTGCTGAATTACAAAACCCCAACACTGCACTGATTGAAGCTACACTGGCTGGTCCCTCCAGTCAGCCCCTGGCCAGCTGTGCTCTTGGTTTAATCAGGTTATCAGTGCTCAGGGGCTTTTCAGAGCATGGAAGCTGTGCATGTGATGAGCAGTGGGGAGCTCTGAGCATGGTGTGTCCCTCAGGCAGTGAGGGAGGCTCTGTGTGAGGAGCATGGGGTGTCCCCCAGGCAGTGCAGATCTCAGGATGGGGTGTCCCCCAGGCAGTGATGCTCTGTGTGAGTGCTGCCCCAGGCAGTGATGCAGGCTGTTAGTGCTGCCCCAGGCAGTGATGCAGGCTGTGTGTGAGTGCTGCCCCAGGCAGTGATGCTCTGTGTGAGTGCTGCCCCAGGCAGTGATGCAGGCTGTCAGTGCTGCCCCAGGCAGTGATGCAGGCTCTGTGTGAGTGCTGCCCCAGGCAGTGATGCTCTGTGTGAGTGCTGCCCCAGGCAGTGATGCAGGCTGTGTGTGAGTGCTGCCCCAGGCAGTGATGCTCTGTGTGAGTGCTGCCCCAGGCAGTGATGCAGGCTGTGTGTGAGTGCTGCCCCAGGCAGTGATGCTCTGTGTGAGTGCTGCCCCAGGCAGTGATGCAGGCTGTCAGTGCTGCCCCAGGCAGTGATGCAGGCTCTGTGTGAGTGCTGCCCCAGGCAGTGATGCTCTGTGTGAGTGCTGCCCCAGGCAGTGATGCAGGCTGTGTGTCAGTGCTGCCCCAGGCAGTGATGCAGGCTGTCAGTGCTGCCCCAGGCAGTGATGCTCTGTGTCAGTGCTGTCCCAGGCAGTGATGCTCTGTGTGAGTGCTGCCCCAGGCAGTGATGCTCTGTGTGAGTGCTGCCCCAGGCAGTGATGCAGGCTGTGTGTGAGTGCTGCCCCAGGCAGTGATGCAGGCTGTGTGTCAGTGCTGCCCCAGGCAGTGATGCAGGCTGTGTGTCAGTGCTGCCCCAGGCAGTGATGCTCTGTGTGAGTGCTGCCCCAGGCAGTGATGCAGGCTCTGTGTGAGTGCTGCCCCAGGCAGTGATGCAGGCTGTGTGTGAGTGCTGCCCCAGGCAGTGATGCAGGCTGTCAGTGCTGCCCCAGGCAGTGATGCTCTGTGTCAGTGATGCTCTGTGTGAGTGCTGTCCCAGGCAGTGATGCAGGCTGTGTGTCAGTGCTGCCCCAGGCAGTGATGCAGGCTGTGTGTCAGTGCTGCCCCAGGCAGTGATGCAGGCTGTGTGTCAGTGCTGCCCCAGGCAGTGATGCAGGCTGTGTGTGAGTGCTGCCCCAGGCAGTGATGCTGTGAGTGCTGCCCCAGGCAGTGATGCAGGCTGTGTGTCAGTGCTGCCCCAGGCAGTGATGCAGGCTCTGTGTGAGTGCTGCCCCAGGCAGTGATGCAGGCTGTGTGTGAGTGCTGCCCCAGGCAGTGATGCAGGC
Source organism: Oenanthe melanoleuca (assembly GCF_029582105.1). Lineage (NCBI taxonomy): Eukaryota > Metazoa > Chordata > Aves > Passeriformes > Muscicapidae > Oenanthe > Oenanthe melanoleuca. The sequence goes on along the minus strand of NC_079341.1, from coordinate 36,626,224 downwards.
TGTCAGTGCTGCCCCAGGCAGTGATGCTCTGTGTCAGTGCTGCCCCAGGCAGTGATGCAGGCTGTCAGTGCTGCCCCAGGCAGTGATGCAGGCTCTGTGTGAGTGCTGCCCCAGCCTGGGCTGCCCTGGCTGCTCTCTGTGCTGACTGCTGTGCCTCTCTCCTCCCCAGACCCTGACCTCCCTTGCCAAGCTGATGAAGGAGTGCTGGTACCAGAACCCCTCGGCCAGACTCACAGCCCTGCGCATCAAAAAGACTTTGACCAAAATTGACAATTCCCTAGACAAGCTGAAGGCTGACTGCTGACCCCTGCTTGCTGCTGTCTGCCAGGAAGGCCCTGGCTGCCCCGAGGGCTCTGGCCAGGCCCTGCTGCCCTGCTCCCAGGCTGCTGAGCAGGGTGTGGCAGCCCTGGGCCCTGGGCGTGCAGGACTCACCTGGGCGGGTGTCGGAGCCAGCTGCACGTGCTGTGCCTGAGCTGTGGCCTGAAGGAAGACAGAGAAATCCTAAGACAAGATCAGGGCATTAAACAATGGCTTTGAACAGCTTCTTTCTTTCTTTCTTTTTTTTTTTTTTTTTTTTTTTCTATTTTTTTTCCTTTTTTCCCCCCTTTTTCTCTTCTTTTTTTTTTTTTTTTAATATTTTATTTTAATTCTCCTAATCACTCCCAGGGTGAACACATGGAAGTGGTAAATTTTAATCAGCAATATTGCCTGTGCTTCTCTTCTTTATTGCACTAGGAATTCTTTGCATTCCTTACTTGCACTGTCACTGTTAATTTTAACGACATGACTTGCCAAAAATATGATTGGCTGTATCCTGCATTGATCTATGCCTGAGTGATAGGAAAAGAATTCGGTGAACTGAAAATGTAACTGTCAGACTTTAGCTGCATTTTACATGTGTACTGATGTTTACAATAATGCTGAACATTAGGAATTTCTTGTTTATCCAAAACTTGCAAATTATTTATTACTAGTGCACTTGCCAGTTTTTTAAACTGTAAAAGAAGTGCATAAAGTTAAAGCTTATTTTTATGTGGCCTCTTTCATGATTTCTTACACAGACGTTTTTGTAACACGATATAACCTGAAACATGAATTGTTTTCTGTATTATCATATTACAACTCAATAGTCACATTTTAAGTGCTTCACATTTGTAGGTGTGTGGTCTGTACCATATTTTCAGTTGGAATATGGAATGTATATTACAGCCATTTCCCACAGGGCCTCGTGTCTGGCATCTCACTGATCTGGGAAAGGAGAGCAATGGAGGAGTAAACTAGAGTATTACGTCATGAATGCTGTGGGGAAAATGCATTTTATTTCTTCTAAGCTATATAATATGCATTTAAACTCTGCCAGAAAAATAACTATTTTGTTTTAATCTACTTTTTCTATTTAGTAGTTATTTGTATAAATTAAATAGAATGTTTTCAAGTCAAACCTCGCAGTGTTTTAGTTGTGTTCAGTGCTCTTGTGGGGACCCAGGGCTGTCCCTGCTCCTGCCCCCTGAGCTGCTGAGGCTCCAGAGGGGCAGCAGGGAGGTGCTGGGCTCTCCTTGGGCATGTCCCTGGCTGTGTCCCTGTCCCCAGCCCTCCCATGTCCCTAGAGCAGCTCTGCTGCAGCCTGGGATCAGCTCTGGGTGCTCCACTGTTCCTTTGGATTGGGATTTTCCTGCCCCAGCACTGGGTGCTGGCTCTCAGCTGTGCTGGGGCTGTTTGGGATGCTGCAAGCATCTGCAGCAAGAACACCACAGATCTCTCTCCATCCCCCTGTCAGGGGGTTGTTGGAGCCAGAGGTTCCCCCTGAGCCTCCTTTTCTCCAGGCTGAGCCCCTTTCCAGTTCCCTTCCCAGCTCCCTCAGCCCCTCCTGGGGCTCCAGCCCCATTCCCCTCTCTGGACACAGGGGATAATGCACTAAAGGATAAAACCACTGCCCATAGGAACACCCCAGTAATACTCTCTATCCTGAGTTAGGTAAAGAAGATTATCCAGAAAAGCTGCTGGCAGGGTGGCAGAGTCAGTGCAGAGTCCTGGGCACTCCTGGGGCTGCTGGGCAAGGTCACTGCTGCTGCTCCCAGGGCTGCACACAGAGCATCCAGGGCTTGCTTCAGGTTTCACTTGCACCCCTTCTGCTCCAGACATCAGCTGAGCTGTTTGAAGTGTTGGCAAGTGTGTGTGCTGGAATTGGGTCACTACTTGGCGAATGTGAATCAAGGAAGTGAAGAGGAGAGTAATATTGGGAGTTATTTCTTAGCAAGTTCTCATCCCTTGGCCTGTGAGGAGTCCCTCAGCACTGCTGTCCTGATGTGCCACTGCTGCTGGGGGCAGGGGGCTGTTTGCTGGTGTGGGAGCAGAGAAGGGAGAGCTCAGTGGCAGTTCTGTGTGATTGACCCTCCTTCCCTGTGCTTGGGCACTCACAGGGTGGTCGGTGCTGCCTTTCCCTGGGTCAGGGCTGGGCACTGGGGAGGCTCCAGGTGACACCCCAGCTCCCACACCCTCGTTCCAGGTGTTCATTAATCGCTGCTCTCAGCACCTGCACAGAAATCTAATCTCCTAAAGAGATTTGGAATAGTTCTGTTTAATCTGCTGCAGTGAGCGCCGATTCCCGTGGCGATGGCACAGGCAGTTCCCTCCCTGCATGAATTATTCATGTGTCTGGCGGGTTTGCACCGCGCCAGCAGGACAGCGCTGGGGATCCGAGCTGCTCCGAGCAGCCCTGGGTGCAGAAACGTCTCCAGTGAGCAGCACAGCCCGGGATCCAGCTGTCCTGCTCAGTGGTGCAACCAGAGCTGCTCAGCTTTTGAGGGGTACGGGAGATGCAGGTTTTTGTTTGAATTTCTCTCAGCCCAGAGAGGCTGAGGCTGCCCCATCCCTGGAACAGGGGAAGGTGTCCCTGCCATGGCAGGATTCTTCTTCCCGTGGGTATCACGGAGAGGTTTTTTAACAGGTGTTTTTGGGTGGTTTTTGGTGGCACGGCATGCAAAAGGTCATGCATACCTTCCTCCCATCCCTGTGTATTGTTCTGTTCAGGCTGTGAGAGAAGCCTTGTGTCAACTGTGAGAAACTTCCAGAAGGAAACCACACCTAGCAAGGCCAGGGATTTTTTTGGTTAAAGACATTAAAACTTGCAGTCAGCTTGTTCTTTGGATCTTCAGAGATGATGCCACCCTTAGTGTGCTGCCAGCTGGAGTCAGGAACTTTGCATCTCCCCAGTCTCCTCCCCCGTGCCACTCTGCAGCAGTTTTCTCCAATTTTCACCACCCAAAAATCCTTTTCCAAGTTTCATAAATATTTCAGATTCACAGCACAGATCTCTTTTCATTCTTGGAAAGTTCTGGAAAACCTTAAAGTTCTGGCGCCTTAAAATGCAATTCTGCTTTTGTGCCTGTGTTTGTTCTGGTTTGTTTCCTGCACCAGGACTGGCAGAGCCAAGGGCAGCTGGTGCTGGCCATGAGCTGGGGGAGCCAGTGGAGCTCTGTGACACAGTGCCAGCCCCTCTTCCCTGGGAGAAGGGACACTGACAGTCAATGAAAAAAGGTGTTTTGCTATTTGTGTTTGCTGAAGTAACAGAACCTGGAATTGTGTCTCCTCTGCAAGCACTTGTAAAAAGCGTCTGCATGAGAAACTTGACACAATTGCATGTTCTCAGTGTCTTTTGCTGTGTTTTATGAGGATCTTGAATTCACATCCAGCCCTTAGGAAAAGGGCTCTGCCCTCTCCCCTGTTGTGACTTGGTGCCTTTGGCCATTCCAGTGGATGGTTCAGTTTCCCTGTTGCTGTTTCTGGCAAATCTCACCCCCCTGGGAGATGGTTCCAAACTGAGCCACAGAAGCTTCCCATGGGAAGTTTGGTGGGTTGGGCTTAGGTGGAAGGAATGGCCCTGGATCCCTGGAGTGCCCCAGGCTGGGCTGGGCAGGCTGGAGCAGCCTGGGGCAGTGGGACTGTCCCTGCCCTGGCAGAGCTTTAGGGTCCCTTCCAGCCCAACCCAGCCCATTCCATGATGAAATAACTTCTAGCTGCACTAATGCTCACTCCTTGGACTCTTCTTGTGCCTCAAATGCTCCAAGCAGTTCCATTGCTGCCCTCCTCACCACGAGGGCTCAGTGTGATGTGTCCTTTCAGTGGATTTTTGGGCCAGGGTCTATTCGAGTTCAGAGCCATAGGAAGCAGCCTCTGGGGAGGGGGTGACTGAAGAATTATAAAATGTGCCTTGGAACAGTTTGAGAATCTTTTACCTCTTGTTCTAATTGCCACAGCCAACAATATAATGCTTTTGCTGGAACAGAGAATTCTGATTGGAATTTTTGGATGTTTTATGGCATTTCTGGATGAGCAGAGTGGGATGAAGGGACACTGATGTGGGAGGCAGAGGATCAAGGGGAGGGGGAGCTGCTGCCCATGCTGGAGTGTTTGTGGATTCCCTTTGGTTTTTCTTGCACAAAATTTCAGTAGATCTTGGTTTGGTCCTGATGTGCAGCAAAACAAATTACAAAACAAAATTCTTGGCTTTTGACCAGCTCTGTAAGTGCTTCCAGTTGACAGAAGTTTCTCTGGTGTTACGTATTTCCAAAGACTCATAAATGCCCAGGACAGGCTGTTTCTGTCTCCCCATGAGCCAAGCCCTGCAAGCAGCTGAACTGGAGCACATTTGTCTCACAGCAGCCTCACAGCCTGGTGGGGTTTTCCCTCCCATCCCTTGTCTTGTTCCTTTGGTTTCTGCTGGTGTTGTGCCAAAGGCCTGAGGAAGATCAGGCAGAGGGTGAAGGCTCAGTGGTGATGGATAGCCAGGACCCAAACCTTTAGTTCCCTGAGTGAATGAATATATATTTTATTTTCTAAAACCTTTGATTCTCCTTCTTTGCAAGTGCAGGAGATAATATTTTCATCACTTCTGCAGAGTGGGAGCCAACATGTTCCATCCATTTTCTTTCTTAAACTGAATAAAAACTAATTACATAATTCCTTTTTTTATGTCTTCCTTTACATGGAAAAGCAGAATAATTCCATGCTGTGAACCAAAACAGAGTCTGAGTGAGTTACATTTACATTTTCTAGTAGCATTGAGCAAATAAAGTGAGTTGTTTGTATGACTTGGGGAGGACTGGAAGCACACACGGGTCTGCCAGGCCCAGAGCTGGTCTGGCAGCAGGTGAGCAGGGCCTGGGGGCTGCTGGGGATCCAATGTTCTCTCCTGGTGTTCCCAGAGCCAGCTGGGATCTCCAGGAAAGTAATACATGGCTTAACAGGTACTTGGCAAGTAATGGACGGCTGAGCAGGTGCAGGGACACGAGAGCCAGGCAGGGAGCAGCCAGTCCAGGCCCTCAGAAAGGAAACAGCAGCAATTCCTCTCTTGTCTTACTGCTCTGACACCCAGCCTGCCTGTGTTCTGTTAGATCCTGGCAGGTATTTCCCAGCAGTGAGGTGTGCAGTGACCCACGGGGATTGCTGGGAGAGGGTCATGTGGGACTTACTGCACTGAGATGTTGCAATTCCCATCACAGTTAATTGAGGATGGGGTGACATGGAAGTCCTGAGTGTCTTCCCAGGATCGTCTGAATGAAACTTTAAAAAAGAACAAAGTACAAGAGCTTTTTTTTGGTGCTGTTTGATGCCACCTGATCCCAGCCTCCTTGGGTTTCATCTCTGCTGTGTCTGTACATGGTGGAGGGCAATTTCTTTTCTCCCAAAAACAATTTAGTCGGATGATTTTTGCTTGTGAATGAATAATCACAGAATTCTTGAATGGTTTGGGTTGACAGGGACATTAAAGCCCAACCAGTGCCACCCTTGCCAGGGCAGGGACACCTCCCACTGTCCCAGTGCTCCAGCCCTGTCCAGCCTGGCCTGGGCACTGCAGGGATGCAGGGACAGCCACATCTTCCCTGGGCAGCCCAGTGCTTTTCGTCCCTAACATCTAATCGAAATCTCTTTTGGTTTTGCAGAAAAGCTGCAAACTGTTCAACTCGTAGCTGTGGTGGGTGATTCGGTGCAGCCTGGTGCAGAAATCCCGGGCAGGTGCCGGAAGGCGCTGATGGGGATTTGGCAAAACCTCCCAGGATGAAAAATCGCCCTTTTCCCGGGCTGGTTCTGCACATCTCTGCGGGCAGGAGCCGCGAGGGCTGCGCGGCTGAGCCGAACCGAGCCCGAACCGAGCCCGAACCGACCCCCGGCCCGGAGCGGGGACAGAACCGAACCGAGCGGGGACAAACCGAACCGAGCCCGAACCGAGCCCCGGCCCGGAGCGGGGACAGAGCCCGAACCGAGCCCGAACCGACCCCAGGCCCGGAGCGGGGACAGAGCCCGAACCGAGCCCGAACCGAGCCCCGGCCCCGAGCGGGGACAGAGCCCGAACCGAGCCCGAACCGAGCCCCGGCCCCGAGCGGGGACAGAGCCCGAACCGAGCCCGAACCGAGCCCCGGCCCCGAGCGGGGACAGAGCCCGAACCGAGCCCCGGCCCCGAGCGGGGACAGAGCCCGAACCGAGCCCCGGCCCGGAGCGGGGAAAGAACCGAACCGAGCCCCGAGGGCTGCGCGGCAGAGCCGAACCGAGCCCGAACCGAGCCCCGGCCCGGAACCGAGCCCCCGGAGCGGGAGCAGAGCGGGGCGGGGGTCCGGGCGGGGCCGGCGGGGCCCCTCCCCGCTAAAGCCGCTAAAGCCGCGGGTGGCGGGCGGCGAGGGGGGGAGCGGCAGCGGCACCGGACCGGGAGCGGCACCGGGAGCGGCACCGGGAACGGCACCGGGAGCGGCACCGGGAACGGCACCGGCCCCGGGGCCATGCGGGGCGCGCCCGGGTCCGCGCTGCGGGCGGCGCTGCCGCTGCTCGGAGCAGCCGTGTCCCTCTGCGCAGGTACGGCGGCACCGGGAGCGGTACCAGGGACCGGGAGCGGCACCGGGAACTGCACCGTGAGCTCCGGGAGGGGCTCCGGGAGCTCCGAGAGCACCGGGAGCGGTACCGGGAGCGGTACCAGGGACACCGGGAGCTCCGGGAGCGGTACCGGGGCCGGGGCGCGATGCTCGGGGCGCTGCTCTGAACCCCGCTTTCCATCCCACCCGTTCGGGGGTTCGCGCTCTCGGTGCCTTCAGTCACGGCCGCGCGTCCCGAGAACTGGGTCAGCGGGGATTTACCGGAGCGGGAATCTCTGATCCCTGGGGCTTCCCACGCCGTCCCGGCGGTCCAGCCCGGGATGCTCAGCCGGAGCGGCACCGGTCCCGGTGAGAGGAGCTGTCGGTGCCGAACCTCATCGCCGGCGTGCGGCTCCTCTCTCCAGGCGGTGCTGGGACACGCTCCCTCCCCTCAATCGTCCCTCTAAAACCTCAACCCGCGCTCTCCAGCAGCGGTAAGCAAGGCAGCGCACCACAGAGTATTTGGCAGTTTTTCTGTTAGGTTTAGTGGATTTTAGCTTGTCCGTGTTTGCACCGGGGCAGTTTCCGTGTGGGATGCTCGCTGGGACCGTGCAGAGAGGGGAGGTCGCAGCCCCGAGTGCGGGGAAGGACCGTGCCCGGCCGCTCACAGAATCTCTGATTTTGGGCAGGGAGGAGGAACCAAGCTCAGCTGTGAAACCCTTCTGTGTGGCACTGCGCACCTGCCCATCGCTGGGACCTCCCCAGGGTGTCAAACCTGCTCCCTAAGAGCTCTTCTGCTGCTTCCTCCGGAGCTGTTCCGCAGCCCCGAGCAGCCCCTCGTTCTCCCGAGTTAACCCGGGCATTGCCCGCGCCTGGCCTCAGCGCTTCCTCTGGGCGCATCCAGAGCTGAGGAGTCGCGTTGGCTTTGGCTGTTCTGTGCACAGAGCTCTTGCCTTGCTGTGCTCCCCGAAGGAGCAGAGCGGGATCCTCTCCTCAGCCTGCGCAGAGCCTGGCTCAGCCCTGGGCTGGCCACGGACCAGATGTGCACAGAGCAGGCAGATGTGTGGCAATAGAGGGGACAGTCAGCGTCTGTCTGGGTGGAAAATTCCTCCTCAAACTGCTCAGGTGTGACTTTAGGAGGTGTCAGTACCAAGGACTCGCTTGTGCAGCAGTTCCAGGCAGCAGGGGCTCGGTGCTGTCACCCCGGGTTATCTCCAGGGTATTTTCCATGGAGTTTGAACCCACAGCCCTGTGCTGGAACTGCCCTCAGCCCCTCACGGGCTGGGACCAGCAGGTTCTGCTTCAGCTCTGTGCGTGCATTCCAAACTCCTGCACTCACACTGCTCTGCTGTGTCCCATAAGGCACAACCTTCCCAAGGACACCTCGCCTGCTCAAACCCAGAAATGTCCTTTGGCAGCTTGTTCCAACAGAAGTAATTTCCCCGGGTGTTGCAGCCCTTCCCCTGCCCTGTCAATATTCATTTCAATGCCTGGACGCAGCTCCTGCCAGCTGGGTTTTGCCTTGGATGCTGAGCTTTTCCAGAATGGGGATTTAGAGCATCCAGTATCCTCCTTCCAAAATGATGATACTTGCAAATGTTTATAAAATCACTCCACAGATATTTATTTAAGAAATCAAAACTCTGGAACTATGTGATGTCTCTCATTCAGACATTTTCCTCAATTGTAGAACAAATACTTTTCCTCTCTTTTTTACAACTTTCTAGTTGTTTTTTTTTCTAGTTTTTTTGTCCTGTTTGGTATCAGTCCTTTTTTACAGTATATTAATATTGGGAGATTTTACACCAATTATTTTCCTTCATAGCCCTCTTCAGAGGGGGAACTTCTCCACATCTTTCATAATAGCCCAAAAAGCAGGTTTGGTTTTTTAAAGACCTGTCATTGCTCAAAATTCTGGTTTTTGCCTTCTGAAGAAACAAATTCCAAGAGAATAAATTTGGCAGTGTCACTTCCATGGTGGGGCTGGATCTGTCCCTGCTGTGCTGGGGGTGGCACAGAGCAGGGGCTGGAGCAGGGACAGGGGTGCTGTGGGCACTTGGGGGTTCAGGGCTGCCCCTGCCATCAGCACTGGCAGCTGTGGGGGTCCCCAGCACGCTCAGGTGACATTGGCTGGGCTTGGACACCCCTGGGCTCTGCCAGTGCCTCACACGGGGCAGTGATGGGGTGATGGGGTCCCCATCCCTGGAGGGCCCTGACAGCCATGGCATGTGGCACCTGGGGACTTGGGCTGTGGTGGCCTGGGCAGTGATGGAGGGGCTCTTGGATTTGGTCTCAGAGAGCTTTTCCAGTCCAAACAATTCTGTGATTCCGTGTGTTGCACTGCTGTGCAGCCAGTGCTGCCTCCAGCAGCCTGTGAGCTGCTCCCAGAGCTCAGCCCTCTCCTGGATCCTGTGATGGGTAGGATGGGTTGTGACTCTGGAAGATTGCTTAACCTGTGTAGAAAACAGCCTGTGCTGAAATGTGGAGCCTTGTGTGGCTCACAGGAGAGGGCAGCTCTGGGCTTTGCTCCCCCTGAGTTTTTAGTTCAGTTCTGTTAACCCTGTGCTGTCAGTGGCTTGTGCTGAGTGTTCAAGTCCTTCCATTTAACTTTTGAAGCTGCACTGTCTACCAATGTGTTTAAATTTTCATTTTCTACATTAAGCTGGTGTTTGAGCTCCTGTTCTTCCATCTCCCATTCCCATCTAATGCCTCCCTCGTTCCTCAGTTCTCTCGTGGTTCAGGTACTTGATGCTGACACTTGCTGGCAGAGGGGTGGAAGCACAAAAAGCATCTTGTGCTGCTTTGTGGGGAGTCAGGGGCTGGCTCTGCTGCTCCTGCTCTGTAAGCTCATTGCCTGGCACTGCCTTCCTGCCTGTTTTCTGGCAGTTGCACTGAAAGCCAAAAGGCAGGAAATGTCACTTTTTAGGTAAGTCAGGCAGATTATTTTCTGCTCTGAAGACCAAGTCATCCTGCCCTTGACTCATGGTGGGACTCATCCAAGAATCTGGTGTGTAGTCCCAGCTCCTCTTGCAACAACAGCAGGAAAACTGTCCTTGAAAACCCTGTAGGCATTAAAAATGCCAGACCCAGGAAACCTCTGCTCCTGGGGTCTCTGTGGCCAAAAGCTGCTTTCCTCATGTGTGCATCTCCCCTGGCCCTCAGCTCCTGGTTCCTGCTGCTGCTGGTTGGGTCCTGTGAGTGCCAGCTGCCCTTGGGAGGGACCTGTGTGACAGTGTGGCTGTGGCTGCTGTCCCTGCTGGGGGAGCCCGTGGGGTGCCTGTCCTGCCCAGTCCTCTCCCTCTCCCTCTCCCTCTCCCTCTCCCTCTCCCTCTCCCTCTCCCTCTCCCTCTCCCTCTCCCTCTCCCTCTCCCTCTCCCTCTCCCTCTCCCTCTCCTCCCCTCGGGCTTTGGGGAGGGTCAGGGCACATCTGTGAGTGGCTGCTGGAGAGCTCCAAGCTCAGAGAGCTCCAAGCTCAGAGAGCTGGGGCTGCGGGTGGCCAGGGTTGGGTGCCTGGCATACTCTGCAGCGTTTCAGTTGTTCACTTTCTCCTCATTTCTCAACCAGAGAATGGAATGTTTTAAGGGAATTGTTGTGCTTGAGTAAATAAAGGAGTCATGTTCACTACCAGATTAAGGAAAGTTTGGGAGCACGTTTTCCTCTTTGGCAGTCACCTTGTTCCATTCCTTGGTCTCCAGGGTGGTGGAGTCCTGACCTTTGTCCTGAGGCAGTGCATCCCCAGCGGCATTGCCAGGACTGTCCTCAGGAATGGGTTTGGGAGGGAGGAAGCAGTTCTTGCTGTGTATAGGGACTGCAGAATTTCAGCCAACAGTTAAAAATTCTTCCTCTCCTCTAGTGATGTGAAACGTTCTGTGGAACAGCAGCACAGGTTCTGCTGCCTGGATGGGGAGAGGAAGATTTCCATCCCTGTCCATCACCCCTCTGCCTGCAGGCTGAGGGAACGCCTTGCTGCCTCCTCTGGGACAGCAGCTGAGGCAAAACAGAGCAGATGTGAGCCAGATGTGCCATGGAAACTTGGGATACACTGCCAGTGGTTGTAGATGGGCTGTTCTGGAGCTGACCTGGACAATTCCCTCCAAGGGAAGGAGCTGTCAGGAGCGGCCAGGAGCAGCACTGGGGCTCCCTGATGGAGCAGAGCAGCTCCAGCACAACCTCTGGGGATGTCACTGGGGATGGGGACACGGGCTCCTGGCAGCAGGAGGGCTGCACAGTGCCTGTGAGGGGCTCTGTGAGGCACAGCAGGGAGGTGACACTGGGTTTGTCACTGCCTGCTCGGGGGGATGGATGGCAGTGGCAAAGCCTGGATTTTCCCAGGGCCGTGTTCAGGAGGGCCCAGCCCCTGCCCTGGCTGCACAAGGGCTGAGGCAGCTGAAGCAGCACAGGTGCCAGACCCTGTGTTTGTATGGGTGCATTCAATCCTCTCTCTGCTCTGGTAACAAAGGGCTCAGGAGGGACACAAACACTCCTGAGCACAGGGTCAGGGATTTGCATCTGCTTTGTGGTTTCCATAATTTTTTCTGTGTGAGAAGTCAGCCAGCAGCACAGGCAGGTGTCTGAGGAACCTGAGGCTTCTGCTTTTGTAGAATTATGTTTGAAAGTGGTCTGTGAAAGGCTTCTGTGAGGAAAGTGTCTTGTCTTTCACAGAACTCCACCTCTGATCCTGCCTCTACAGTTTCCCTTTTTCCCTGTGTGGGGGCAGGATTTGGGGTGCAGAGCCCCTGGACTCTGGCAGGGCTGTGTCAGAGGGGTCAGGGTGGGGGACAGAGCTCCTCAACCATCCCCAGCTCCCCCCGAGTCTGTGGGGCTCAGAGGGGCTGCTGGGAATGTGCAGGGACAGTTTTGATCAGCTCTGCTCCCAGATAATCTGCAAGTACAGAGTGTGGATAAATCTGTCAGTGATCCACCACAGATGATGTAATAGAGACAATTTCCCACTTTATTTTTAGACTGTGAGAAAGGGAGAAAAGCACTGACATGATGTGTCTAAAGCCCTGAAGACACTTGAACAGTGCTGGACTCATTTCCTCAATAATGCTTTTATTTTGCAGTTTTGGTGGTGATGTTTTCCTTCTGCTGGATCTCTGATTTGTTTGTGCCTGAGTCTTGCTGCTGGCAGCAGTTCTGGGAGCAGGGAGATGCCTCTGAGGAGGGATTTGTGTGATGTGCAGGGCTGTGTGATGGATGGTGCCTCTCAGGCAGGACAAGCAGCACACCGTGCCAGGAGGACTGTGCGCCCGAGCTGGGGACAAACAGCACCAGCTGTCCCTTGGGAGGTGGCACAGGATGGAGATGGTTGTGAGGGACCCAGGAGTGTCACAGGAACAGAAACCACATTCGTGCTGTGTCTGTCAGCGCTTCTGTGCTCCTGGGGACTCTGAGATTGCAGAGCCAGGGAACGGTTTAGGCTGGAAAACCCTCTGAGGCCACCGAGGCAGCTCTGACACCACTGACCACGTTTCAATTCCAGCTCTCTCTTATCCCTCAATAACAGCAATTCCCTGCAATTCCAAAGAAAATAAAGATTTGTGCTGAAATTATTGTCCTGAGCAGAGCAGGGCTCAGCCTGGCAGAGCTGGAGCTGAGCCAGAACGGGCTGTGTGGACAAGGGGGCTGAGGAGACGGGGAGGAGGCATCTGTCTGTCCTTCTGTCCTTCTGTCCTTCTGTCCTTCTGTCCTCTGTCCTTCTGTCCTTCTGCCCGAGTCTGTCCTGGTGCTGGCTCTGTCAGCTCTGGCACAGCTGCAGGCAGGGACAGGCAAGGGGGGCCGTGGTTTTGGGAGCTTTTGGGGAGCTGCTTTTTGGGGTGGCGGCTCTTCTCCACCACGAAAGGCAGATGCCATCTCCAGGATGGAGCTTGGTGGGACCAAGGTTTGGAAAGTGACTGTGTGTGAATGCTGGGGACAGCGCTGGGGGTGTCCAGTGTCCAGTGTCCAGTGTCCTCCTGCAGCCCCCGAGCCCGGCACTGGCCCTGAGCCCGAGCTCGCACGGGTGCCCCGGGGCCGTGCTGTGCCTGGGCCGTGCTGTGCCGTGCCATACTGTGCCAGGCCAGGCTGTGCCTGGGCTGTGCCAGGCTGGGCCGTGCTGTGCCGTGCCATACTGTGCCAGGCCAGGCTGTGCCTGGGCTGTGCCAGGCTGGGCCGTGCTGTGCCGTGCCATACTGTGCCAGGCCAGGCTGTGCCTGGGCTGTGCCAGGCTGGGCCCGGCCGGGCCCGGCCGTGCTGTGCCAGGACATGCTGTGCCCGTGCCATACTGTGCCGGGCTGTGCTGTGCCATGCCGTGCTGTGCTGGGTGGTGCTCTGCCCCAGGGCCATGCTGTGCAGGCTGTGCTGTGCCGTGCCGTGCCATGCGGTGCCGGGCAGTGCCAGGCTGTGCAGGCTGTGCAGGCTGTGCCGTGCCGTGCCGTGCCGTGCCGGGCTGTGTTTTGCCGTGCCGTGCTGTGTTGTGCTGTGCTGTGTTGTGCCATTCCATGCCGTGCCGTGCCGTACCAGGCCGTGCCATGCCGTGCCGTGCCGTGCCATGCCGTGCCAGGCCGTGCCATGCCATGCCGTGCTATGCCGTGCCGTGCCGTGCCATGCCATGCCGTGCTATGCCGTGCCATGCCATGCCGTGCCAGGCCGTGCCAAGCCATGCCGTGCTATGCCGTGCCGTGCCATGCCATGCCGTGCCATGCGGTGCCAGGCTGTGCCATGCCGTGCCACGCCAGGGCCGTGCCATGCCGTGATAAAGTGCCGGGCAGTGCCAGGCCGTGCCGTGCCGGGCTCTGCTCTGCCCCAGGGCTGTGCCGTGCCGTGCCGTGCCGTGCCGTGCCGGGCTCTGCTCTGCCCCAGGGCTGTGCCGAGCCGTGCCGTGCCAGGCGCGGTCCCCACGCCGTCCCTCCCGCAGGCCTGCAGTGCGTGTGCCAGCTGTGCGAGCACACCAACTTCACCTGCCACACGGAGGGCGCCTGCTGGGCCTCGGTGATGCTGAGCAACGGGAGAGAGGAGGTGGTCAAGTCCTGCGTGTCCCTGCCCGAGCTGCATGCCCAGGTCTTCTGCCACAGCTCCAAGAACGTCACCAAGACCGAGTGCTGCTACACCGACTTCTGCAACAACATCACACTGCGCCTGCCGCTCGGTGAGTGCCGGCCGGCGGGGCAGGGCTGGGCAGGGCTGGGACTCGGGAAGGGATTGGGGATGGACAGGGGCTGGGAATGGGCAGGGCATGGGCACGGGCAGGGCTGGGACATGGACAGGGGCTGGGCATGGCAGGGCATGGACTGGGATTGGGTATGGACAGGGGCTGGGCATGGACACGGGCAGGGCATGGGCACCAGACAGGCACTGGCAGGGCAGGGCTCCTGCCCATGGGGGTTTAGAGCCCGGCTGCAAACACAGTGTTCCATCCAGCAAAATACAAACTGCAGCTCTGCGTGCAGGAGAGGCAATTTCTTGTGCTACTGAAGGTGTCCCAATCCAACACTGTCCCAATCCAACATTGTCCCAGTCCAACATTGTCCCAGTCCAACATTGTCCCAGTCCAACACTGTCCCAATCCAACACTGTCCCAGTCCAACACTGTCCCAGTCCAACACTGTCCCAATCCAACACTGTCCCAGTCCAACATTGTCCCAATCCAACACTGTCCCAGTCCAACATTGTCCCAGTCCAACACTGTCCCAATCCAACACTGTCCCAGTCCAACATTGTCCCAATCCAACACTGTCCCAGTCCAACACTGTCCCAGTCCAACACTGTCCCAATCCAACACTGTCCCAGTCCAACACTGTCCCAGTCCAACACTGTCCCAGTCCAACACTGTCCCAATCCAACACTGTCCCAGTCCAACATTGTCCCAGTCCAACACTGTCCCAATCCAACACTGTCCCAATCCAGCATTATCCCAGTCCAACACTGTCCCAGTCCAGCATTATCCCAGTCCCATGCCCTACACGCACCAGCTCTTCGGGGGGCAGGAGGGGCAGGACCCCAGGGCACTGCAGGACTGGTGCAGCTGCAGCAATGTGAGCCCTGGGTGCTGGAGTGATGTGAGCAGCCTGGGCCAGCTGGTCTGTGGTGTCGCTTTGGTGCCACTTTGGTGCCACTTTGGTGCCACTTTGGTGTCACTTTGGTGTCACTTTGGTGTCCATCAGTGTCACCCAGCCTTGCTCAGCAGGGGCCAGAGGCTGTGACACCCCTGCTGCAGTGGGAGGCAGGAAAGGGGCTGGCCCTCCCAGGAGCCCTGTGTATTGCCCAGATGGTGCAGAGTGTCTGCCAGGCTCATAGTTGTGTAATGAAGTTGATTCAGTGCTGTCCAAAAATAAATATTTATACTACTTTTAGCATAATTCTAGTTTAGTTTTTATGTTCTTCTTTCCAAGATCTGTGTTTATTCCAGGCTTTTTTTAAAGGAGGTGTAATATATACCATTTTATCAGATAATACCTTACCACAGTGAGATATATTATAGGTAAGAAAGACGCAAATTAATACACAATTTAAAATTCTAACTTGAATGGAAGATGCTATTATGTAGTTCTTAATGGAATTTTTAGGGCTGTTGCTGGGCAGACCACGGGGAGCTGCCTTGGGCACTGTCACCTCCTGGTGAACCCTGGCACCCAGCCTCACCTGTGCTGTGGGGAATAAGGATTATTAAATTGGTGCTAAGGATAGTTTCTGTGATGCCTGTGTCCCCACAGACATCACCCAGCCACCCTGGGACATTGTTTTTCTCTCAGCTGACCACAGAAGGGCCACACTCACTGTGGCTGAGCTCTAGAACTACGAGGTGCCATGGTGGTTTTTCCAAGTGGGGAAGAAAGCTGCTATTTCTAGAGGAGTGCTGGAGGCACATCTGCTGTTCCAGCACTTGAACTGGGACTTGCAAAACCTCTAGTTTCATATTTCAGTACCCAAAAAAAAATAGAGTGAATTCTTACCCTGAGCCCTTTGCTCTAAAGATTTGAGGGCAGTGCCAGAGGGGGTTCTGTGCTGGCCTTTCCTGACAGCCCCTCCTCACACAGCTCATCTTGCCAGGAGCTGGGGACAGCTCTGGGGTCAGTCCCTTGTGTCAGACACCCGACAGGTGGCACTTGGTACAGACACCTGGGTAGGGAGGAACTGTTGTATGTTACCTGTATCACATCTATCTATCTATCTATCTATCTATCTATCTATCTATCTATCTATCTATCTATCTCTATTTTATATATATATATAAATTATGTTTTCATAATATTTAATATATAATTATATATAATATATATAATTATATATATAAATATATATACACCTTTGTATATATATATGTAGATATATATATATGTGTATATATATGTATCTACCTTTGTATATATATGTTTCAACCATATCTATATGTCTGAGAGTGCAATGGATAAAGGTCTGTGTGTGCAGGAGTGCCTGGAGAGCAGGAGAGGAGTGCAGGGAGAGGATCTTGGGGCAGAGCAGTGTGTGAGGTGCCTGAATTCCCGTGGCACAGCTGCAGGTGGCGATGCCTGCCCCAGGCAGGGCTCTGGGCTGACTTTTCTTTGAGGCTTTTTTTTTTTTTTCTTTTTTTTTTTTTTTTTTTTTTTTCTTAGAGTGTCTGAAAAGCTTTAAAGATGGATTAAACCTGGATCTCTCCTTTTATGTCCCCCTTCTTGTGGCAGGGATTTCGTCGTGGCACATTGCAGTAGCAGGTGAAAGTGTCAAAGTGCAGGATGAGTTTGCAGCATTTGGGTTTTTTCCCGTGTCGCCCTGGATTCCTTTCCAGGTTTCTGCTGGTTTACCTGGGATGCTTTCTGCCCCAGCAGAGCTTCTCCTGTCCCAGCAGGGCTGCAGAAAACACCTTGAGTGCTGCTGGCCCGAGGCACCTCCCATGATCATCACCCCTTGTGCATCCTCATTCTGTTCTCTCTGCAGAACCCACCACCGTGCCCCAGGTGGAGCAGGCTGCCTTCAGTACTTGCTAATCAGACCTGGATTTTTCCAGCTGTAGATTTGTGTCTCACAGGATTTTTGAGCCATATTTGATATTTAGGAGATAGAGTTTGTGATTTCTGCCTCACCCCCCCAATGGTGAATGGAGTCTGTAGTCACAGTGGCAGCTGGAGAAATTTAATTTTAGACTCTAGCCCACACTGTATTTTTGAAATGGTTTTTAAGTATTGTGTGGAGCTGGCTAGAGCCTCCCCATTGATAGGACACAATAGATTTTCTTACTGCATAGGAAAGCAAATGTAATTTTGCCCCCAGAATAGCCTGGGAACACACACAGCTCAGGCTTCTGGGAGCCTTGCAGTGGAAGCTTTACAGTGTCAAAGGCAAATGATGTGTGAGAATGGCTTTTCCATTGGAGGGAAAAAATCATTTCTTTTTGCTGCCTGCAATCCTGCCTTGTTTACAGAAGCTGGACCACAAGTGCACTGCATTGTGCAGCTGCTGAGTGCTGCCAGATGTGCAGCTTTTGGTTCACACGTGGCAACGTCTCAGCTTCTGTTTGGGGTTATTTCTGATGAACAGAACACTCAGTGCTGGTGTACAATATTGTACAATAGTGCACTGGTGCTGGTGTTGGATGTGCAGCACCCACAGTCCCTGCTGGAGCTGCTGGAGCTGCTGGCCATGCTGCCAGGGCAGGTTTTATTGGGAATGCAGTCCCTGCTGCTGGCCATGCTGCCAGGGCAGGTTTATTGGGAATGCAGTCCCTGCTGGAGCTGCTGGCCATGCTGCCAGGGCAGGTTTTATTGGGAATGCAGTCCCTGCTGCTGGAGCTGCTGGCCATGCTGCCAGGGCAGGTTTTATTGGGAATGCAGTCCCTGCTGGAGCTGCTGGCCATGCTGCAGGGCAGGTTTTATTGGGAATGCAGTGACTGCTGGAGCTGCTGGCCATGCTGCCAGGGCAGTTTCCTGGGAATGCAGTCCCTGCTGGAGCTGCTGGAGCTGCTGGCCATGCTGCCAGGGCAGGTTTATTGGGAATGCAGTCCCTGCTGGAGCTGCTGGAGCTGCTGGCCATGCTGCCAGGGCAGGTTTTATTGGGAATGCAGTCCCTGCTGCTGGAGCTGCTGGCCATGCTGCCAGGGCAGGTTTTATTGGGAATGCAGTCCCTGCTGGAGCTGCTGGCCATGCTGCAGGGCAGGTTTTATTGGGAATGCAGTGACTGCTGGAGCTGCTGGCCATGCTGCCAGGGCAGTTTCCTGGGAATGCAGTCCCTGCTGGAGCTGCTGGAGCTGCTGGCCATGCTGCCAGGGCAGGTTTATTGGGAATGCAGTCCCTGCTGGAGCTGCTGGAGCTGCTGGCCATGCTGCCAGGGCAGGTTTTATTGGGAATGCAGTCCCTGCTGCTGGAGCTGCTGGCCATGCTGCCAGGGCAGGTTTTATTGGGAATGCAGTCCCTGCTGGAGCTGCTGGAGCTGCTGGCCATGCTGCCAGGGCAGTTTTTATTGGGAATGCAGTCCCTGCTGGAGCTGCTGGCCATGCTGCCAGGGCAGTTTCCTGGGAATGCAGTCCCTGCTGGAGCTGCTGGCCATGCTGCCAGGGCAGTTTCCTGGGAATGCAGTCCCTGCTGGCACAGGGACCAGCACTGCTCCATCCTGGGCATTGATCCTGGGGCCAGTCTGTGAGCATGCCCTGCCCAGACCCTTCCCAACAGATCAGTTCTTGCTGCTCGAAGCCTCCTGATGAATTTCCTTTTGTTGCTGTTTGTGGTGGCCTAAGAACAGTAAAGTTCTATTTTGTTCCTTTCATGTAATGTTGTTTTTCAGCAGTAGGGATGAGCTGACGTGGTGTGGTCAGTGTCTCCTGCGTGCTTGTCTTCACCAGCCCCTGCGGGGGATGAATAAACCTCATTCCTACCCAGAAAGAGTCTGGCAAGCTCTGCAGGGAGGATGCTGCTTTGGATGGCCCAGGGGAAGTGCTGAGCAGCCAGGGATCAGCTCATGTCCTGTGCTCTGTGCCTGCTGTGAATCTGTCCCCACGGCCAGCACAGAGCCAGCCCTGCTCCCCATGGCCCAGAGCCAGCTCTGCCCTGCTCCCAGCCCTGCTCCGTGCCCAGAGCCAGCCCTGCCCTGCCCAGAGCCAGCCCTGCTCAGAGCCAGCCCTGCCCTGCCCTGCCCTGCTCCCAGCCCTGCTCCGTGCCCAGAGCCAGCCCTGCCCTGCTCCCAGCCCTGCCCTGCCCAGAGCCAGCTCTGCCCTGCTCCCAGCCCTGCCCTGCCCAGAGCCAGCCCTGCCCTGCCCAGAGCCAGCCCAGCCCTGCCCAGAGCCAGCCCAGCCCTGCCCTGCTCCCAGCCCTGCCCAGAGCCAGCCCTGCCCTGCTCAGAGCCAGCCCAGCCCTGCCCTGCACAGAGCCAGCCCTGCCCTGCCCAGAGCCAGCCCAGCCCTGCCCAGAGCCAGCCCTGCCCTGCTCCTAGCCCTGCCCAGAGCCAGCCCTGCTCCGTGCCCAGCATCCCCTCCCAGTCTGGGGTGGCAGGGCTGGTTCAGTGAGGCACCAGAGCTCCTGGAGTAGGGGATCTCTCTGTACTGTCTCCATGACTCCATCCCTGTTTCAGGGAAAACTCAGCCCTGTGGAAAGAGAATGAAAAATGTTTAGGAGACCCTGGAGTTAACAAGCAGCAGTTCCAAGGAGGAATCCTGCTCACAAATCCTCTTACAAACCTCCTGGGTCAGCCCTGGAGCAGCCTCTTGAAGTCATTAGAGGAAAAACCTGTGAACAAAATGTACCAGCTTTGTGCTCAGGAGAGCTGGAGCTGTGCTGCTGAGCAGATGTGTGGTGTTGACTGGAGGAAGGCAGCAGTGGGTGCTGAGCCTGCCTGCTGCTGCTGAGACCCCACATGGCTTTGGCCACTCTCAAACCCCAGGTTACAGTGTGCTTGTGGCCCAGCTCACCCCTGAAGGGAAGGAGTGACCTGGCATGGGGTGGAGCTCATGATCCTTACATCTTCTGCAGCCCTGAGATCTCGTTTGCACTCGTGGGTCTGAGTGTTGAGGGCTCTTTATGGGTCACATTCCAGGTTTGTTTTATTTGGGGGAAAAGTGCTGGTGTTTTTGGTTTTTTTAACTTATTTCAAATTTTAGGGACATTAAAGGAATCATGCATGTATTCATGTGCTAGTGAAACCTTTAGCAGTGTCTTCCTAGAGTTTTCTGAAGAGCTCCTTGGGTGGTGATCAGGATGCTGACCTGAGACCAAGGCTCCTGCACAAAAGGTGTGGGGGAAAGGCTCCATCACTTACAGAGAACGTGAATTTTCTCTGTTCTCTGGCCAGGACAATTGTGGGAAAGCATCGAGAGGAGAAAAGGAGGTTCGGGGGTGACCTTATCACTGTCTGCAGCTCCCTGAAAGGTGGTTGTGGTCGGGGGGTTGGTCTCTTCCAGGCAGCACTGACAAAATGAGAGGACACAGCCTGAAGCTGTGCCAAGGGAAATTCGGGTTGGATGTTAGGAAAAAGCCTTTTACTGAAAGGGTGATCAGGGGCTGGGATGGTCTGCCCGGGAGGGGCTGGAGTCACCATGTCTGGGGCATTTAAAAAAGACTGGATGTGGCGCTGGGTGCCGTGGGTTAGTGAGGTGTTGGGCTGGGTTGGACTCGATGGTCGCGGAGTCTCTTCCAACCCAAAATTCTGTGATTGTGTAATTGTGTGACCCTCACTGTGTGATTGCTCTGCAGCCCTTCAGCCTGTCCTTGTCCCAGCCCCAGTGTCAGAGCTGTCCCTGTGTGTCCCAATCCCCAGTGTCACATCTCTTCGCTGTGTGACCCAGTCTGTCCTTGTCCCTTGTCCCTCCAGTGTCACACCTGTCCCTGTGTGTCCCACTGTCCCCAGTGTGTCACTCTCTGTGTGTCCCACTGTCCCCGGTGTCACTCTCTGTGTGTCTCACAGCTGTCCCTGTGTGTCCCACAGCCGCAGATCCCTCTCCCCGCCCGGCGCGCCGCTGGCTGCTGCTGCTGCTCACGGTGGCGGTGCCGGTGTCCCTTGTACCCATTGTCCCTCTCTGTGTGTCCCTTGTCCCCAGTGTGTCACTCTTTGTGTTTCCCACTGTCCCCAGTGTCACTCTCTGTGTGTCCCTTGTCCCCAGTGTCACTCTTTGTGTTTCCCACTGTCCCCAGTGTCACTCTCTGTGTGTCCCTTATCCCCAGTGTCACTCTCTGTGTTTCCCACTGTCCCCAATGTCACTCTCTGTGTGTCCCTTGTCCCCAGTGTGTCACTCTCTGTGTGTCCCTTGTCCCCAGTGTGTCACTCTCTGTGTTTCCCACTGTCCCCAATGTCACTCTCTGTGTTTCCCACTGTCCCCAGTGTGTCACTCTCTGTGTGTCCCACTGTCCCCAGTGTCACTCTCTGTGTGTCCCTTGTCCCCAGTGTGTCACTCTCTGTGTTTCCCACTGTCCCCAGTGTCACTCTCTGTGTGTCCCTTGTCCCCAGTGTCACTCTCTGTGTGTCCCACTGTCCCCAGTGTCACTCTCTGTGTGTCCCTTGTCCCCAGTGTGTCACTCTCTGTGTTTCCCACTGTCCCCAGTGTCACTCTCTGTGTGTCCCACTGTCCCCAGTGTCACTCTCTGTGTGTCCCTTGTCCCCAGTGACACTCTCTGTGTTTCCCACTGTCCCCAGTGTCACTCTCTGTGTGTCCCTTGTCCCCAGTGTCACTCTCTGTGTTTCCCACTGTCCCCAGTGTCACTCTCTGTGTGTCCCTTGTCCCCAGTGTCACTCTCTGTGTTTCCCACTGTCCCCAGTGTCACTCTCTGTGTGTCCCTTGTCCCCAGTGTCACTCTCTGTGTTTCCCACTGTCCCCAGTGTCACTCTCTGTGTGTCCCTTGTCCCCAGTGTCACTCTCTGTGTTTCCCACTGTCCCCAGTGTCACTCTCTGTGTGTCCCTTGTCCCCAGTGTGTCACTCTCTGTGTTTCCCACTGTCCCCGGTGTCACTCTCTGTGTTTCCCACTGTCCCCAGTGTCACTCTCTGTGTGTCCCTTGTCCCCAATGTCACTCTCTGTGTTTCCCACTGTCCCCAGTGTCACTCTCTGTGTGTCCCACTGTCCCCAATGTCACTCTCTGTGTGTCCCTTGTCCCCAGTGTCACTCTCTGTGTGTCCCTTGTCCCCAGTGTCACTCTCTGTGTGTCCCACAGCCGCAGATCCCTCTCCCCGCCCGGCGCGCCGCTGGCCGCTGCTGCTGCTCACGGTGGCCGTGCCGGTGTCCCTTGTCCCATTGTCCCTGTGTGTCCCTTGTCCCCAGTGTCACTCTCTGTGTGTCCCACAGCCGCAGATCCCTCTCCCCGCCCGGCACGCCGCTGGCCGCTGCTGCTGCTCACGGTGGCCGTGCCGGTGGCCGCGGTGCTGCTGGCCCTGCTGGTGGCCGCCGCGGCGCGGGGCTGGCGCTGCCGCCGGGACAAGGCGCCCAGCGTGGAGGAGCCGCTGTGCGAGGGCAGCCTGCTGGGCTCGGGGAAAACGCTGCGGGACCTCATCTACGACATGACCACCTCGGGCTCCGGCTCCGGTACGTGCTGCGGGTGCCCCTCGCCATCGCTGGGTTGTGCCGTGGCACCGGGGATGTGGCTCCTCTTCCTCAAACTGCAGAGTGCCAGGTCCTTGTTGCAGTGGGGGAGGTAAAACAGGAGCTCAGGAATCAGAATCCAGCGTGAAACCCGCTGCTGCTGGAACAGGCTGATAAAGAACGGTGCTAAACTCACCCGAGCGGGCCAGGATGTGCTTCTGAGATTTCAGAGCAATGTTCCTCCAAATTCTCGTTTTGAGCAGAACATTCATCTTTTTAACATGTTTCCCATTTTTGATATCTTGCCTACTGTGATGCCTCCATTGCTATTGAGAACTTATTAAACCAAAGAAACCTAAAAATGAAGTGAGAATCACAAATTCCAGCTCATTTGACCAGTGGCATGTCTTGGATGTGTAGCCCAACTTCCCTCAACTAGAAATTTTATTGAAAACTATGTAAACTATGCTTGCTTTTATTTGTAAATGGAAAATGTACAAGTGGTGCCTAATTTAATTTATTTCCATGAGCTGCATACCTCTGAGGATTAAATTGTTGTTCTTCCCTAATGCTTTTTCACAGCTCTAATGAGCAGACTTTGGCTTTATTTATTCTGAAGGTTTTAACTATTCCCAGCCACCCCTGAGCCAGGAACAAGGCTGGACTTGAGCAGAGGCAGAGCCCCATGCACCAGGGTGACTTGTTCTGACTGCAGCCAAAATCAAGATTGCAGTTATTAAAAAAAAAAAAAAAAAAAAAAAAAAAAGGAAGAATTAATATTTCCTTGTTTTAAGTCCCCAACAAACACAGGATCAAATCAAACCAGGCAGGGTTTGTGGCTGGCAAAGCACAGTGGAGCTCCTATAGTAATTTATTTTTCTTTTCAAAGATTTCAGCCAGAGTGGAGCAACTAATTAACTGCAGGACAGCTGCAGCCTGTATCAAACCAAATTGAGTCGTTTGGGCCAAATTTCTAATTTTTTACTGGTGTTTTAAAAAGTTTTTTCTATGTACAGCCACTGGGAAGTAGCACCCAGAACGTGATTTGAGGAGGTTTTTGGTGGGGAGAGGGTTTGCCCGTCAGTCCCGGAGAGCAAAGCCGTGAGTGCAGCTCCCGGGCCGGCCGGTGCCGGGCTGGGCGGTCCCGGCTGAGCAGTTTCACAGTTTCTCTGCTTTCCGCCAGGGCTGCCTCTGCTGGTGCAGAGAACCATTGCAAGGACCATTGTCCTGCAGGAGATCGTGGGCAAGGGGCGCTTCGGGGAAGTCTGGCGAGGCAAGTGGTGCGGGGAGGACGTGGCTGTGAAGATCTTCTCCTCCAGAGACGAGCGCTCCTGGTTCCGGGAGGCAGAGATTTACCAGACGGTGATGCTGAGGCACGACAACATCCTGGGCTTCATTGCTGCTGACAACAAGGGTGAGCAGGGGCTGGGGGCTCCCAGGAGCCTTCCTGGGCTGGGCTGGGTCTGCCTTTGGGCTGCTCTGGGGTCAGATAGCTCCAGGGGCCCCCAGGGCAGAATGCAGCTTCTCAGCCAGCCAGGAGTGAGATCTGGAGTCACTGTAGAGGTTCCAAATTAGCTTTATTTCTTCCAAGGGTTCTACCAGCAAAATCCAGTTACATAGCACAGCAAGGGGTTTTTATAGGGTTTAGGGGGATTGGGATCCTAACCAGTACAATTAGAAGTTGAGAACTATCCGATTACTTTGAGATTCTAGGTGAGAAAAGACCAATCATCTAGTAAAGTTAAAGACCAGTAGAAATCCTAAATGATAACAGGGGTTTCAGTAAGGGGGGAAGATTTCTCATGAAGAGTGTCATTGTGTCAGGGTATGAGATCCCAGGGGCAGTTGTGTCACCCACACCTTCCCAGCCCACATCCCTCCCTGCCTGTGCATGGTGGCTGTGGCAGAGCTGGGCCATGTTTGGGCTCAGGGCTCCCAGGCTGCTTCCCAGCCCAACTGAGGCACTCACTGCGTGCTGAGCCTGCCTCAGTTTGGCTGCCCCACTCCTGAGCCAGACCTGAGCTGCCCTGGGCTCCTCCCAGTGCCACAGCTGGAACACTCGCTGCATTCCCCAAACAGGGAGGTGCTGGCAAGGGTAAGGGTTTGACAGGAAGGTCTCACAGATGTGTGTGTATAACATCTTTGCATGTAGAATCTGGAGAAGGAATAGAAATGATAGCAAGTTTTGGTGTAGAAGAAAAGAATTGCTGAGCCAGTTTTACTGGATAACTAGAAGGCAAAGGGCAGTGAGTTGGAAGGGGATTTTATGACTTAGAGCAAAGGATAAATCCACCTCAAACAAAAGATTTTTTTACCAAGCAAAAAGATTTTCAGGGACAAACAAAAATGCCATGTTGCAAGTAGAGAAAAGATCTCAGGATTTTCCACTCCAACAAAACTGAAAAACAGCTTCTAGCTTAAACTGTAACACACTAACCTTTTGTGATTGGAAAATAGTCACATGAATATGGTAATGTTAGTTATGATAGGCTCTAGGTAATAGTAAAGGTATTGATTGGTTGTCATGTTTTAAGATGCTCTGTAATGAACAGTAAATAATGCATTGTAACCAGAACTAAAGAAGCTTTCAGATGAACCCACAGCTGGGGCTGGGCTCTGTCACCCACGACCTGTGAATTGCTGCATCATTTGGACACAATAAACAGCATTTTAAAGAGCCCACCTGCAGTTCCACATCCCTCACTTTAGGCTCTTACACGGAAGGTTTCCCTGGCTCATATTCTCGATTCTCCTCTGGCCAGATAACGGGACGTGGACCCAGCTGTGGCTGGTGTCCGAGTACCACGAGCAGGGCTCGCTGTTTGACTACCTCAACAGGGGCACGGTGACGGTGGAGGGCATGCTCCGGCTGGCGCTGTCGGTGGCCAGCGGCCTGGCCCACCTGCACATGGAGATCGTTGGCACACAAGGCAAGTGCTGCCCTCCCTTCCCTCAAGGGCTTTAGGGAGCTCCGGTGCTCTCAGAAACATCATGGGTGACCTGGAACGGTGTTTTCCAAACTGTTAGCGCCAGGGGAACTGCCTGAGTGTGAGTGGGGCAGTACAGGCTGGGAAAGGTCTGCTCCCTTCCATTGGCTGCACTTCATCCATGCCTTTAAAACACGTTTATAGAAGCAGCTCTACTGCCAATGAAGGTAGAATAAGGAAAAATTTCTTCGTAGGAAGGTTTGTCCATCCCTGGCACAGGCTGCCCCAGGCAGTGGTGGGGTCACCATCCCTTGAAAGCTGTGTGGATGTGGCACTTGGGGACACAGGCACTGGTGGCCTTGTCAGTGCTGAGGTGTGGTGGGGCTCGGTGGGCTTAGAGGGTTTTTCTGACCTAATCCATCCAGTGATTCCATTATTTTCTAAATTAATTCAAAGGGTGAACTTCCAGTTTCTCTTTTTGTGTTTTACTCCTGAAATATTCAAATATTACTGAAATATTGAGATATTGAAACAAAAACAGCCTTGAAGTTTTCTTTTGGAGTTGACAACATTTAGCAGAGCTTTACTTGTTCGAAATAAGCTTCGACATTTCCGTAGGGTGTAGTGACAAAAGTGAATAGAGCTGTTCTCACATCCTTGGGCTGTCGTTATCACCATCGGGGCGTTTCTCTTGCTGTGAACAGGGAAACCGGCCATCGCCCACCGGGACCTGAAATCCAAGAACATCCTGGTGAAGAGGAACGAGAGCTGCGCCATCGCCGACCTGGGGCTGGCGGTGAAGCACGACTCGGTGCTGAACAGCATCGACATCCCCCAGAACCCGCGCGTGGGCACCCGCAGGTGGGAGCAGCCCCGGGGGATGGTCCTGCCCTGTTTGGGGGAGAGGTGGCTGCCAGTAAAGGCAGGAGCTTCTCTTTGAAATGGGGAATGGAAACCCCCTCCTCCAAATTATTATTATAGTTTTGAAATTAAGGGGCTCTCAGGCAAATAGATGGGAGTTAGGAATAACAGTTCTTTAATAGGAAAATTAAACTAGAAATGCAGTGTTACACAGAACAATCCCAGCCCTGCCAGAGTCAGAATCCAAGCTGACACCCGTCAGTCAGTCAGGGTGTTGGCACAGTCCCATTCAATGGTGGCTGCATCCTCCTGCAGTGGCAGATGTGGTTCAGCTGGAGCAGTGCTCCTGGAGAAGGTGCAGTTTCCTCTGAAGCTCCAGGGATGATGTGGAAGGCTCTGGTTTTCCTCTGGGATCCAGTGGCAAAGGCTGCTCTGGTGTTGCAAATCTCAGTTTTTATCTGGGTAGGAAAGGCTTGGCTCCTCCCCTGGCTGGAGCATCTCCCATGGGATGATGGAATTTTATCAGTCATGCCCTGGGACTCAGTGGCCATGAACAGGAGATATCTCCTGGAGGGAGGATGGGCTGTGGGAAGATAAAGATGATTGCCCAGCTGGGTTAAAGATGGCCCATGAGCAGATAATGTGTGCCAGGAGATCAGGGGCACTGCCCCAGCTGGGTTAACAGATGGGGACAGAATTCACATTTCTGGTCATATCAACCCAACACAGCCCCTGACAGCCCCTCCCTGCCCCAGCCACGTCCCTGTGCCCTGGGATGGCACAGCCCCGGGGTGGGTGGGGAGATCTCAGACCCTGCTGTGGGATGGAGCTCTGTGCCCCATGGCACCGTGTGCCCCTCACCCTGGTCACCCCAGGTCCCTGGATGGCAGGGCACAGCTGCCAGCCCCACGAGGGGTCGCAGGCCCTGGCAGGTGGCAGCACAGCCTTTTGCAGGAGCTGCCCCACAAGGTGACTGTGTGCCCCAAGGTACATGGCCCCCGAGATCCTGGAGGATGCCATGAACGTGAGCATCTTCGAGTCCTTCAAGCGAGCAGACATGTACTCCCTGGGGCTGGTGTACTGGGAGATCGCCCGCAGGTGCTCGGCTGGAGGTGAGCCTTTGGCCCTTCGCCCAGCCCACAAGGCTGGGGCTGCAAGGGCACCAGAGCCCTCCTTGTCCCCCCCTGCCACGGGCACCCACACAGCAAACCCTCCCCAGGGATCACTGAGGAGTACCAGCTGCCTTACTACGACCTCGTGCCTTCTGATCCTTCCATAGAAGATATGAGAAGGGTTGTCTGTGAGCAGAAGCTCAGACCAAGTATTCCAAACCAGTGGCAAAGCTGCGAGGTAAAAGCAGTTTTCTAGTTTATTCTGAATTTATTTTGTAGGGTTTTTTTTCTAGTTTTATTTTGTTATTTGTATTTTCAAGTTTAATGTAAGACAGAATTTTCCTGTGAGAGATAGGGTACTCAATGCCCAGCTTCTCCTGAATTCATAAGCTTCAGATGTCTAATTCTCCCTCAGATCAATACAGAGAAAACTCTGCACCAAGAGCTCAATGCTGTCCAAGGCAGGTCTGAATTGACGCTGCAGCTCTTGTCATGGTGTCAGAGAGCTGCACTTTATCTCCCTGTATGAAAACCAGAGAGCAGGGGGTGCTGGTTGTGTCCCTGGCTGTTGTCTGTCCCCCTGCAGACGCTGGTTGTACCCTGGGTGCTGCTCTTGTCCCACCACAGACACTGTTTGTACCCTGGCAGGTTTTATGCCCCTGCAGGTCCTGTCTGTGCCCTGTTCCTGTCCCCAGACCCTGTCTGTACCCCATTCTTGTCCCTGCAGACCTGTCTGTCCCCTGGGTGCTGTTTTATCCCCTCTCTGTCCCCGGGGTGCTGTTTTATTGTTTCAGAACTACTTGCTAGGCACTTACAAAATTTCTCTACTCCCTCCCCAACATTTTATCCCCTCTCCGTTCCGTTCCGCAGGCGCTGCGGGTGCTGGGCCGGCTGATGCGGGAGTGCTGGCGCTCCAGCGGCGCCGCCCGTCTCACCGCGCTGCGCGTCAAGAAAACGCTGTCGCAGCTCTGCGTGCCCGAGGGCTGCAAGGCCTGAGAGCCCCGGGGGACGCCGAGCCGTGCCCGTCCTTCCCGTGTCCGTCCTTCCTTCCCGTGCCCGTCCTTCCTTCCCGTGCCATCCTTCCCGTGCCCGTCCTTCCTTCCCGTGTCCTTCCTTCCCGTGCCATCCATCCTTCCCGTGCCCGTCCTTCCTTCCCGTGTCCATCCATCCTTCCCGTGCCCGTCCTTCCTTCCCGTGCCCATCCAACCTTCCCGTGCCCGTCCTTCCTTCCCGTGTCCATCCTTCCCGTGCCCATCCTTCCTTCCCGTGCCATCCATCCTTCCCGTGCCATCCTTCCTTCCCGTGCCATCCTTCCTTCCCGTGTCCATCCTTCCCGTGCCCATGCCCATCCTTCCCGTGCCTATGCCCATCCTTCCCGTGCCCTTCCTTCCCGTGCCCGTCCATCCTTCCCGTGCCCATCCATCCTTCCCGTGCCCATCCTTCCTTCCCGTGCCCACCCTTCCCGTGCCCATCCATCCTTCCCGTGCCCATCCTTCCCGTGCCCATCCATCCTTCCCGTGCCCATCCTTCCCGTGCCCGTCCTTCCCGTGCCCGTCCTTCCTTCCCGTGGCCATCCTTCCCGTGCCCATCCATCCTTCCCGTGCCCATCCTTCCCGTGCCCGTCCTTCCTTCCCGTGTCCATCCTTCCCGTGCCCCCAACCTTCCCGTGCCCATCCATCCTTCCCGTGCCCGTCCTTCCTTCCCGTGCCCATCCAACCTTCCCGTGCCCATCCTTCCCGTGCCCATCCTTCCTTCCCGTGTCCATCCTTCCTTCCCGTGCCCGTCCTTCCTTCCCGTGCCCATCCTTCCTTCCCGTGCCCATCCATCCTTCCCGTGCCCATCCATCCTTCCCGTGCCCATCCATCCTTCCCGTGCCCGTCCTTCCTTCCCGTGTCCTTCCTTCCCGTGCCCATCCATCCTTCCCGTGCCCGTCCTTCCTTCCCGTGCCCGTCCTTCCTTCCCGTGCCCATCCATCCTTCCCGTGCCCATCCTTCCCGTGTCCATCCATCCCGTGCCACCCTTCCCGTGTCCATCTCGCTTTTGTTCTGCTCTACCTCAGCCCGTGCGGGTCCGCTCGCAGCTCTCCGCTCGCCGCTCGGTTTGGCACAGCGAGCCCGGCACTCGCTTTGGGTTTTTTCCGTAAATCAGACACCAGTGAATGGCGGGGAGGAGCTCCAAGCATCATGGCAGTGTAAAAATACTTTTTGCTGTTGTGCTTTTCACCCTTGTCAGGTGCCAAACGTCCTGGGATGTCTGGTGTTGGTCAAAGGCTGTTTGTGAGACAAACCTCGTGTTCTGTCCTCAAACCAAACAAAAGACCGAATTAACCCGGCTTTTTACCGGTACTTGTTTTGCAGGGATCTGAAAATGGGTTGTATTTTGAACTACTATATTTATAATTAACCAAGGATTTAGAAAAGATGGAAATTCCTCTTAAGTGTGTACACTGTGAACAAAACCATTGAGTCAGTTCCCTATTGACATTTATTTTTATTGTCCAGTTTCACGTACAATATCATGGTTAAAATTTGAGTTGTTTTACTCTGTCTTTTGTTCAGATCAATCAAGGGACAACTTTTCCTTTTAACAGTTAGTAGGAAAAATAACAGGGGCAATACTTTTCTGTTAGCTTTAAGGAATGGAACAGGAGGAATTCTACCTAAACTAAGAAAATATTTATTTTTAGCAATGTCTTTCCAATCATTGGCAACATTTTTTTAGTGCCTTTTGATGTATTAGGGGAAAGATTTAACAAAAGCCAATGCAGCCTGTTCAGAGGTTTCTTACAGAATTCCACATCAGCACCAGGCTGATGATGAATATTAACATTTCTGACCAGGTTTCCATGATATCACAAGCCAGCAAAGTGAGTTGTTGTGTTAAAATGAACATTCAACCATGTTCTGGCAGTTTGTGAATTTTGGCCCACTCTGTGGCTCACATATTTGAATATAGTGTTGGAATATTTTTAATAGGCAAAATTATGCATTTTGTAGTCTTAATGGTCTTATCTTTAAAAAAGTCCTTAACTTAAAAAGGAAGAAGCAAAGCTTTATTTTTTTTAAGTGGGAAAAGAGTTTCAGTGTCCAGTTTCCCCCCTGGAGTCTCTGAAAATTGTTGACCAGCCTGGTGATTTGAGCAAGACCCTTGTGGTGCCTGGTGGGAGGAGTGGGGAGGATGCTCAGGCTCAGCTCCTCCTCACTCAGGTCACAGCTCCAGCCCAGAAGCTTTAACCTTTTCCCTGGACATATCCCTTGGCATCAGACACTATGGTCTGTTTGCCCTGGCTTTTCACCCAACTCTATTTCTGCACTGGTTTTCTGTTCTCTTTTGTTGTTGAGAGGTTAATGTACATTGTGACCAACCAGAGTTGAACATAACTGAGCCAGGGGGCTCATGTTGTTGTGCTGAGCTCTGAAATGTTTGTAAACTCTGCACTCCTTTAGAAAAAGTCCAAAGAACTCTTGTTGTAGTGGCCTTTCCCCTCCGTGTGGGTTTGTCCTGCTCTAATTTAAGCACAGAGGTTATGCCAAAACACTTCTGGGCAGTTCAGGGAGGCTTGGGTTTCCTCAGAGGTCACAATGTTCCTGGAAATCTTCACAAGTTCTTAAGCTCATGAAAATTGTCGAGCTCAAGGATGCTCAAAACCTGTCACCACATTCAGCCTCTCTGAATTGATGCTTCTAACTGGAGGCAGTTACCAATATTTTATTATTTGCTTCTAATTACAATCTAAAGCTTAATGTAGGGATTATGCACTGAAAGGGAAAGTTAATTAATGTTTCCTGTAGCACCTGTTTTTTTTGTGTTACTTGAACTGCTGTCCCCAGACACTCCTTTAGAAATTCAGGCTGTAATCTCCTCTGCACTTCCCCACTTTCATAATTTGCACTTAATCACGCTCATTCCCTCACCTGAGAACATAAAGAACCCTACAATATTTTAGCCATTGCTGTGTCACTTGTTTGCTTGGTACCAAGTTCAGGAATTATAAATAAATTAGTTTAGAAATATTCCCAGTCCCTACAAGGGGTCAGGGCAAGTTCTTCTCAGTGTCAGCCTGGAGCTGCTGTGCCAAGGGTGGGCTCAGGGCTGTCCCAGCTCCCCTGGCCCATGGGGAGGGGTGTTGGGGGTCTGCCTGGGGACAGTGCCAGTGTCCCAGTGCCAGTGTCCCAGTGTCCCAGTGCCACAGTGTCCCAGTGTCCCAGGACAGGGACAGGGTGGCACTGGGGCTCTGCCCTCCTTTGGGTGCACAGGCCCATGTTTGTGTTGATGGAGGGGCTCAACCCCCTGCTGTGGCTCATGGGGTCTGTGATCTGTCCTTAGGGACACCTGGCTGTCCCCAGCAGCACTGCAAACATGTCCCCTCCTCTGCCCTGGCTGTGCTGTGATCCAGGGACCACCCCAGGCTGAGGGACCCCAATCCCCCCAGAGCTTCTAGGGAAAAACATCCATGTCCTGCTCCCGTGGGCAGAACAGTATTTATGAATGTACAGGGAATAAGTGTTGAGGTACAATATATTTCTACAGAATATAAGAAATGTGCAATAAACTGTAACTTACACTGAATGTATTTTTGGCATAAATGGACCAGATGTATTTTGAATGTAGCTATGACATTGTGTCTAAGCCTGCTGTGATCCTCAGTCCCTAAGACAAACCTGTCATGTTCTGTCAATCTACAAACCACTTCCTGAGCTGTCTGTTTTTAAAAGAAGCATTAGTATTTTATCTGGAACACTGTAATGTTTCTGAACTAAGTATAGCTGTGCAGTGCTAACTTCAACCCTGGTCTTGTGAAATATCTGATCTGTGCACACTGCAGAGTTATTTCTGAAACTATTGCTCAAGTTATTGCCTGATATTGCAGCTGCCTGGATGTAAATAATGGTTTATTTTGTATTTGGGGAAGACGTGGCAATTTTAATAAATTCTGCATTCGCTGCCCTTGTGTTCCTGAAACGGTTCTTATGTTCATGGTGGTGGGGAGAAGGGTAGAGCTGTGTGCACCTGTGGAAACCTCACTCGTGGCTCTTGCACCCACAGCAGTGTGAGCTCTCACTGAGCTCCCTTTCATACAACTCCCTGATCCTGCTCTTCCAGCTTTTGGGATTTTCAGTGCTGTAGATCTGAGTGGGACTAGCACGCCCTGAGCACCTCAGTTCCAGAGTGTGCACGCTTGAATACTCCCCTGACATAATCTGGGAATATAAACCAGGCTTTATTTTAACTTGAGGGGTGTCAGAATGAAATCTGCCGTGTGTGACCCAAGGAACTCCAGTGACTTTTGAAGGACACTGTGGGATTTTATGTTTTTTTTTCCTGTGTCGGGGCATGGGGTGTGTGTGGGGTGCGTGTCAGGAGTGTGGGGTGCCTGCTGGGCTGTGGGGTGTGTGTGGGGTGTGTGTGGGGTGCCTGCTGGGCTGTGGGGTGTGCAGGGTCCGGGCCGGGCAGTGCAGGGTGGGCGCTGCCCCAAGGCGCTGCCCCAAGGCGCTGCCCCAAGGCGCTGCTCTGCGCTCTGGTGAGCGGTGCCGCCCGTTTGTGCGCCCAGCTCGCTCGCAGATGAGTCACTGGGTTTCAGGAACGTCAGACGGCTGCCGCAGGAACCCGGGGGCGCTTTGTTTTCATCACATCGCAGGGTGACCGCGGGCAGGAAAAGGGGAAGCGGCTCTGAGTCACCCCGCGCTCTGTGCGCCTGCAAGTGAGCAAACGACACCAGAGTTTTCTCAGGAAAAGTGAGAGAGCTTTCCCCTTGCCTGCTGTGCTTTTTAAACACCTGTTTCCCCCTGAACCCGGAGGGGCCCCCCCCAGGAGCTCGGAGGAGAAGGACAGATGTAAACACGGTGCTGCTGTGGAGCGCAGCGCTTCCCGGCCGCTGTCCGTCCCCAGGAGAGGCAGCGGGACCGCGGGCACTCGCCACAGATCAGCCCCAGCCTCCTCCTGTCTCCTGACAGGCTGCCTCTGTCTCGGAGGAGCCGGGCCTCTGAGGGATGGGGACGGACTGAGCTTGAGGCACCCCGGCCAAAGCGGGGATGGATCCCCGGCGGTGGCAGGGACTGCTCCCTGCGCTTCTCCAGCACGTCCAGCAGCAGGGAACCTGCAGCCTGCTCCACGCCACGCTGCAATAACAGCAGGCCAGGCAATAACGAGTGAAAAACAGACCCAGCCAGAAGCTGAGAGTCATGAACCTTCCCCGAGCTCTGGGCAGGCAGGAAAGGCGCAGGGTGACATCTGGCCAGGGCAGCCCCTCGAGCCCTGTCCTGGGCACTCTGCCCGGATTCCGCCGTGCCAGGGAACCCCCTGGTCCCCTCGGAGATGTCAGTGCTGTGCCGAGGGCACTGTCCTGCCCTGGCTCTGCCGCATTTCCATCTCCTGCCGTGGCCTGCAGCTCATTTCCCTGCCTGCAGCTGCAGGCCCTGCACCGACACCAGCGGCCAAGGCAGAGTCGTTCCCGTCTTTGCCGAAAGGTGAGCTGAGGGATGCCGGGGATGCCGAGCAAGTCAGAGTGCGGCAGGCTGAGCTCAGGTGAGCGCCCCAGGCAGGCAGGGCTGGAAGGACAAATCCTGGCAGAGCAGCAGCTGCTGCTGAGAGCCGTGCGCAGGAATGGAAAAATTAAGCAGATTTCTCTAAGTGCCAAGCCTGATTCTTAACCGCCGTGTGAGCGCGGGGCACACCGAGAGCCTGGGGCGCTGCGAGGAGGGGTTTGTGTAACTCGCACCTAAACCACACATCACGTGGAGCCCCTTCCGCTCTCCCCTGCTGGCGGGGATGGCACCGCGCTCGCCCTGAGCCCCGGCCACGGCCGGGCTGGCCATGGCCCTGCGGCGGCTCCTGCAGCCCAGCCCGAGCCGCAGCCCCGCGGGCGAGCGGGCACTGCCCGCCGACGGCAGCGGGATGCAGAATTCGGGCAGCACGGTGGGCACGGACGGCAGGGGAATGCAGAATTCGGGCAGCACGGTGGGCACGGACGGCAGGGGAATGCAGAATTCGGGCAGCGCGGTGCCCATGGACGGCAGGAGGATACAGAACCTGGCCAGCACTGTGGGCACGCTGCCCCGCGGCCGCAGACAGGTACGGGCTGGGCTGCGCTGGGCTGGGCTGGTGTCGCCGCTCCTGGATGGAAGGAGTGAAGGAAGGAGTGACCCGGGGTGAAGGAAGGGTGATTCGGGGGGATGGAAAGGGTGACCCGGGGTGAAGGAAGGGTGACCAACCTCAGCCGCGCCGGTTTTGGGGCTGGCAGAGGAAATTTTGGCAGGGCCGGCAGTGCGGGTGATGCTCGGGCTGTGGAGGGTAAGTGCAGCTCCTCTCCACTCCCAGCCGTGCTGGCAGCCAGGGAGGGTTTGCGCTGTCTGGGTGCTCCTCCAAATGTGCCTTTACCTCGGGCGGGAGGCCCGGCTGCCCTCCGCCTGCTGGGCTGGCACAAAGCGCCCCCCACTCGCCTTTTCCCTGGCTTCGGCAGTGTTTGTGTGCAGCTCTGGGGCCGCTGGGGCTTCGGCAGTGTTTGTGTGCAGCTCTGGGGCCGCTGGGCTGTGTCTGTGGCTGGGCTTTCCCCCAGGGCAGCACGGCGGGTTTCCCGCAGAGCTGAGCTGCTGTGCCCGTAAATCCACGGCCGAGCAGTTCCAGCTCCGCACTATCTGCCTGACATGAAGCCTGGGCAGAAAGCGGCTGTGAGACGTGATAATCTGAAAGTACAGCCGGGAAATCGCCTGCAACCTCTGTGCACTTGAGGCTTTGCTTTGTCCGGCTGCAGAAGGTCCTGAACCTTTCCTTGGTTCGTGTGCCAGGGGATAAGGGAGAGCCAGAGGCGGCGGTGGGAGCTGCTCGGGGCGGCTCCGGCCCCTGGGCTGGGGTGGAACCCTCACCTGAGGGTGCTGCAGGGTGGAACTCTCACCTGCGGGTGCTCCTGGTGGCTCCAGCCCCTGGGCTGGGTGAAATCCTCACCTGAGGGTGCTACAGGGTGGAACTCACTCTCACCTGAGGGTGCTCCTGGTGGCTCCAGCCCAACTCTCACCCGCGGGTGCTCCTGGTGGCTCCGGCCCCGGGCTGTGTGTAACTCTCACCCGCGGGTGCTCCTGGTGGCTCCGGCCCCGGGCTGGGACGAGCCCTGGCTGTGTGGAGCTGCCCCGGTGCGGCGGTGGCCGCTGGCAGGGCAGGGCTGTGGCAGCTGTGATGTGGCAGTGGCTGGTAAAGCTGAGCTCCCTCAGGGCCAAGGTCGCACTGGGGTCCCTCTCCCAGGTATCAGCCATGTCATCTCCCCCAGATGGATCATCCATGGCCTCTCTCCTCCCCGTGTCCCTCCACAAGCCCACAGGTCCATGAAGTCGCTGTTTCTGCAGGAGGTCACGCTGTGGCACCATTCCATCCTGCTCAGACAGCGGCTGTATTGACTACAAACATCCCGCTGATGAGGGAATTCCTCATTCGTGGCTCACGTTTGTGGGAGGAATCCACGTTTTACACTGACCTGGCCCCTCCCAGAGACCCCTGCAGGCACAGGAGTCCCAGGCTGGGCAGGGCCCTGCAGATGCTGGGGAGAGCCTGCAGGGCTCAGTGCCTGCACCCCTGCTCTGGGGCTGCTTTGGGCCTCTCCTGGCACGTGTTCCATTATAAATACCCAGACAGTTTTAGGGGAAAGGAACAAAAGTGAGAGGAGCCCCTGGCACACCAGAGATGTGATTTGTGCTCTGAGCTGGCCACCAGTGTCTGACAGGGGGATTGGAGCTGCAGATGCTTCTCCTGGTCAGAAAGTTCAAGCTCTCTTCTGCCCAAGGCACAGCTGTGTTGGTGCAAGGTGCTGCTGGGATGCCACAGCTGTTTTCACTTCTTCTCTAAACTGCTGGTTTAGAAGAACCACAAACCTACAGAAAAAAGCCTTTCCTCTCCTGTTTGTGCTCACAGCTCGCTTTGGCCAGATCCAGCTCCTCAGGTGACTCCTCCAAGCCCCAAAGGTATGATCCCATGATCCCATGATTCTGGGATTCTATGATATATGGTTCTAGGATTTTATGATTCTGTGATTCTATGATATATGGTTCTAGGATTTTATGATTCTGTGATTCTATGATATATAGTTCTAGGATTCTATGATTCTATGATTCTGTGATTCTGTGATTCTATGATTCTATGAGTCTAGGATTCCAGGATTCCATGATTCTATGATTTTATGATTCTGTGATTCTGTGATTCCATGATTCTGTGATTCTAAAGTCACAGTTCCTGCCTTATTCTGCACAAAAAGTGCATCCTGGGAACTGTGCCAGCCTAAGTGGGATTGGGGTGTGGGGCAGAGAGGGGTAACAGCACCTGGGACATGCAGGTGCACTTGTGACCTTTGGCTTGAGCAAGAGAAGAGGCAGGGCCACCGTGGGAGGGACGGCAGGGTGACACCGAGGGGGTGGTGACATCCCAGGGGCACAGGGAGGGACGGCAGGGTGACACCCAGGGGGTGGTGACAGCCCAGGGGCACAGGGGGGGATGGCAGGGTGACACCGAGGGTGTGGTGACACCCCAGGGGCACAGGGAGGGACGGCAGGGTGACACCCCATGGCAAGGTGACACCCCAGAGCACAGGAGGGATGGCAGGGTGACACCCAGGGGCACAGGGGGGGATGACAGGGTGACACCCCATGGCAAGGTGACACCCCAGGGGCACAGGGGGGGATGGCAGGGTGACACCCAGGGTGTGGTGACATCCCAGGGGCACAGGGGGGGATGGCAGGGTGACACCCCAGAGCACAGGGGGGGATGGCAGGGTGACACCCAGGGTGTGGTGACACCACAGGGGCACAGGGGGGGATGGCAGGGTGACACCCAGGGTGTGGTGACACCCAGGGGCACAGGGGGGGATGGCAGGGTGACACCCCATGGCAAGGTGACACCCCAGAGCACAGGGGGGGATGGCAGGGTGACACCCCATGGCAAGGTGACACCACAGGGGCACAGGGGGGGATGGCAGGGTGACACCCAGGGTGTGGTGACACCCAGGGGCACAGGGGGGGATGGCAGGGTGACACCCCATGGCAAGGTGACACCCCAGAGCACAGGGGGGGATGGCAGGGTGACACCCAGGGGCACAGGGGGACAATGGGGGACCCAGCCCAGTTTAGGGTGGGAATGCCCCAGGACCCCCAGCCCCCATCCCCTGTGTGCTCCCCTGCAGGCACCTCGTGGCCATTCTGAAGGAAGACAAGGAGACATTCGGGTTTGAAATCCAGGTGAGGCTTCAGTGACAAGCTGGCTCATTAAACACAGCACAGGGGCACAGTCTGAGGTGTCACACCCCAAAGGCAGCCCCAGCAGAGGAAGGGCCTGTCAGAAATGAGCAGAGTTACAGCACTCACACAGGACAGGGATGTTTCTCTGAGGGTTTTCATTGTGAAGGTCTCAGATGAGGATTTCTGGCCTTCTCACAGGTCAGAGTGTTGAATGTAGGAGAAACCCCACCCAAATCCAGGTGAGAGGCAAGGACAGTGCCTTCTTACCTCCATAACTGAATGTTGTATATGAGAATATTTTCAAATGAGAGGCATCCAAAACTCTTAAAAATTACCTTATACTGCCTTTTAGCTAGTACCTTTAATATGCACAGGGATATTTGTACTTCTGAAGAAGATGCACAACAATGAGACATTTTCCCATAAATACCTGCTAAGTGTGACTTTTGGGAGGAGCTAAATCATAGAGGAAGGGATTCTGTTTGGTGTAGAAGTCATCAAGTAGGAGACCCAGGATGTTACCAGGAGTCTGCTAGGGGGAGATTTCATGTTTGTGTGTTTTTGTGAGAAAGGCAGCTCCTATCCAGCAGGCCTGCTAAATCCTGGCTGGAGTTAGAAAATGGTGCCAGGAATAAAGGGATGTGCTTTGGGAGCAGAGGGATCTGCCTGCCAGCAGCAGGGCACTCTCAAAGTGCTTTCTTCTCTCTGCACACAAAGGGGAAAAGTATTTTCTGTGAAATTAGTGTATTAGGAAGAGCTTAACTTTGCCAGTTTGGGTCTGTGACTAATGAGCAGGTCAGCACTCAGCTGAACAGAGCAGAGCTTTCAGAAGGGAGGATAATTGAGTCAATTATTGGGCTTTTGTGTAAATTGTCAGGGCAGATTTTCATTATGTGTGGCATTCTGATTAAAAATAATTGTTCTTGGCACGTTTTCTTCCTGAACACACATTCAGCACTCCACAGAAAGCCCGGGCTGCAGGAAGGCAGCACCTGTCAGCAGTGCCAGGGTGCTCAGGAGCTGCAGCTTCACACCAGGAGATAAATTTGGGCAAAGCAGAACAAGCTGATGTGAAACTGTGGGTTTAGCTCTGCAGGGAGCTCGTGCTTCCCTGGCCACTCCTGGTTCAAGCAGAGAGTCCAAAGGCTGGAATCACTGGGGGGATTGGCCAGAGCAGCCCTGAACTTCCCCAGCCTCCATCCCTTGGCTCCAGCTGGAATTTGGGGAATTTGGGCTGCAGTGTGAGCTGCCTGTGGGTCAGAGGAGGCAGATGCAGTTTCCAGGAAGCAGATGTGGTGAGTGCCTGTCACCAGAGACGTTTCCTGCTGTCACAGACCCGGACAGGCTGCGACACCACATTTGCATTTCTCTAAACTCCTGTCAGCACCCATAACCACACGAGGGGCTTAGAGTAACTGGAGTCACTTGATGCTTAGTTAAATGTGTAGTTCGAGAAAGAAAAGCACTTGGAGGGG
This sequence comes from Oenanthe melanoleuca, assembly GCF_029582105.1. Classification (NCBI taxonomy): domain Eukaryota; kingdom Metazoa; phylum Chordata; class Aves; order Passeriformes; family Muscicapidae; genus Oenanthe; species Oenanthe melanoleuca. The sequence goes on along the minus strand of NC_079341.1, from coordinate 36,587,322 downwards.
TGTGGAGATGTGTGTGGGTGACGAGTTGCAGAGCAAAAGTTTAAATCTTGTCCCTTTTCAGTTCCTGTGCAAACGGAGCAGCAGCTGACTGCACACAGCATTCCCCAAGAACAGGGGAATGTTTCCAATCCCCTGGAAAGCCCCAGCCCCATCCTGTTCCCCTGGGAACATCCTCCCACAAAGCCATTCCCACCCAGGCTGACATGTTCTTGGTTGAAGTTACACAGTTCTTAATACTGAATAACCAACTTGCTTTAAAACTGGGTTTGTTTATTTGTTCTTTTTCCCCAAACCCAATGTACAGGCCCCTGCCAGGTGTCTGTTGTTTTTGCTGTACAAATGCATTTTTAATTGTTGGGTTGTAGCACTTTGATCCCTTGTGTGCAGTGCACTCTGCTCACTGCAAAGCTGTGGATTTTACCTGGCTTTCCTGGCTGCAGGGTTGGTGACTGTGTCCCTTTGGTGTTGCAGACGATCAGGTTTCCTCACCAGAAGGATTTCTCCCTGGAGGTGTGCACCTGTGTCTGCAGGGTGCAGGAGGAGAGCCCTGCCCATCTGTCTGGGCTGCAGGCTGGTAACTCCTGGGGCTCTCCTGGCTGGGCAGCTGCTGCCCCGTGCTGCTCTGGGGCAGGGAGGAGTGGGGCTGCTGGCTCACTCTGTGTCTGTGCAGGGCACATCCTCTCCTGCATCAACGGCCTCAGCGTCCAGGGCTTCGGCCACAAGCAGATTGTGGACCTGATAAAGTCTTCAGGGAACTATTTGAGGTGGGTGCCTCCTTCAGATGGGGATTGGCCTAAAGTCCTGTGCCACTGAACCATGCTGCCCACAGCCCTGGGCTGCCTGAGGGGCACAAATCCAAGGGCAGGTTTGGGGAGCCTCAGGGCCAGCATCACCCGTTCCCACAGGCTGGAGACTGTCAATGGGGCCCTGTTCCTGAGGAAAATGGAGCTGGAGACCAGACTGCAGGCTCTCAAGGTAGTATGGCTAATTACCTGTTCCACTGCCAAATGGGGGTGACACCTGTGGGCTCCCTGCTGCCAGCACCCCAGCCCTGGCCCGCTGATGTTATTTTTTGGAAACCAGGAATAGAGAAAAAGCGTGGTCACAGTCCCAGGAGTGCCCAGGTGAGCTCAGGCTGGTCAGTTTGGGTGTAGGAATGTCCAGCTGCACTGAGCTCCTTGGACTGGCAGGCAGGTGCCTCCTGGCAGTCCCCAGTGCAGCCTCACCTGGCTGTACTTTAATCAGTCTGCAGGGGTTTGAAAGGGTCTGAAAGGAGCCTTGCTGTGTGTGGGTGTGTCCTTGACTGCAGCACTGGGGATGTGTCAGGATTCCAGCACAGGCAGGGTGGGGCTGTGCCATCCCTCACCACGCTCTGAGGCTGGGGAGGAGGAGAGGCTGCCTGGTCCTGGGGGGTGCCTGGTCCTGTCCTGGGGGGTGCCTGGTCCTGGTCCTGTCCTGGGGGGTGCCTGATCCTGTCCTGGTCCTGTCCTGGGGGGTGCCTGATCCTGTCCTGGTCCTGTCCTGGGGGGTGCCCCACAGCCGGGCAGGGCTGCAGAGGGGCACTGGGAATGCCCCAGCTGGGGGGAGGTTCGGGATCCTCCCCAAACCTGGCTTGGCCGGAGCATCCTCAGGCGTGAGCAGACGCGTGTTTAGGAGAAATTTCCTAAACTCTGGGAAAATTGAGTCAAAGAGGCACAGGCGGGTGTTCCCGCGGGTGACCTGTGCTTCCACAGGCTGTGTTCTGCGCGAGAGCTCTGTGCTCCCGGGGTGACAGAGCTGTCCTGTTCCTGTCTCCGTTCCTGTCCCCGTCCCTGTCCCCGTCCCACAGCAGGAGCTGCACCAGCGTTGGGGGGAGCTGCGGGCGCTGCTGGCCCGGGAGCGGCTGCTGCTGCACGGTACGTGGGAACAGCGCTCCTGCCATGTCCCTGCTCTGCCACCTCCCCGCTCTGTGCCACCTCCCCGCTCTGTGCCACCTCCCCGCTCTGTGCCACCTCCCCGCTCTGTGCCACCTCCCCGCTCCGTGCTCTGTCTCTACCACCTCCCTGCTCTGTGCCACCTCCCTGCTCTGTGCCATCTCCCCTCTCTCTGCCATCTCCCCTCTCTCTGCCATCTCCCCGCTCTGTGCCATCTCCCCGCTCCATGCTCTGTCTCTACCATCTCCCCTCTCTCTGCCATCTCCCCGCTGTGTGCCATCTCCCCGCTGTGTGCCATCTCCCCCCTCTGTGCCAGCCATCTCCCCTCTCTCTGCCATCTCCCCTCTCTCTGCCATCTCCCCTCTCTGTGCCATCTCCCCGCTCCCTGCCATCTCCCCTCTCTCTGCCTCCCTTCCCGTCCCTCGGGCCCGGGTCTGGGGGCTCTTTTGTCCCGGGGTGATGCGCTCGGTTCTGCCGGAGCAGCGCGCACCGAGCGCTCTGTGCATCGCTCCTGGGCCGGGGCTGCTGCGGGTGCTAAATGTTTTCCGTTCTTATTTCGGTCCTAGCAAAAGGGGAAGAGGCTGGGCTGGGTTTTTATGGATCAGGGTGCCGGGGCAGCTCAGGAGCAGGAGCAGTGCCGGGTGGGAAGCGCTGCCTGTGCCGGGGCTGGGCATGGGGCTGCCCTGCGCTGGCTGACGCTGCTGCTCTCCTCCGCTCCAGGGGAGGTGAATGACAACGCTCTGCTGGCCACGCTGGAGCCGGCAGAGCCCGGCTGCGGGGGCTGCAGCCCCCCGGGACCCCTCCTGCCGGCCAAGCCCCGCTTCTCCAGCGAGAGCAGCTCCCGCAGCCGCCTCAGCTCCATGACCCTGGGCAGCGAGGACAGCTTCTACCAGGGCAGCGCCCCGGAGGACTGGGCGGACAGCCTGAGCCGCCAGTCCAGCCTGGACGATGACTGCGTGTTCCCCCGGGACGGGGACGGAGCCGCCCGCAGCTCCCTGCGCAGGAACCGCAGCATCAGCCTGGCCAGCAGCGGCTCCCTGTCCCCGCTCTGGGCGGGCAGCGGCTCCAGCGCCTTCTCCAGCAGCTTCGGGACCCTCCCGCGCAAGAGCCGCCGAGGCAGCGTTCGGAAACACCTCCTGAGGCTCATCCCGGGCTTCCACCGGGCGGTGGAGGAGGAGGAAAGCCGGGTCTGATGTCAGCGGGGTCACCCTGCTCCCAGCGGGGCACAGCACGCCCAGACTGCAGCTCTGATGAGACACACTCGGCTCTGGGCGGTGATTGCTGCCGGCTTTAATCAGAGCACGCTGCGGACCTCTTCATCAACCCGAAAAACGAGCGGCTCCAAAACGTGCAGAACCTGTGCAGAACTTCCTCAGCGAACTTCACTGTTAATAACGGTTTTTAATTGAATGCCAAATTGATAGCTATTTATTTCCTGCTGCCGGAGTCAGTGTCTTCCAAAGGTCTTGAATAAAGAGAGTGCTTCCACTAACACCGGCTGCAGAGTCCCGGTGGGAAGAGGCTGGAGCCTGGAGCGTGGCACAGATCCTGGAGCGTGGCACAGAGCCCCGGGGCACTGGGAACGGCAGCTTTGGCTCCCGGCAGCTGCTGCACAGAGTGAGAACCAGCACTGCTCCATCTGGGCAGCTGCAGCCTCTGCCAGCTGCTGGCACCCCGTGCCCCGCCAAGCTGTGTCATCCCAGAGGATCTGGAGTGGGAAGGACCCCCCTGAGCAGGCACAGCACCCCATACCGGCTCACACCCCACATCTGCACAGTACCTCACACCTGCACAGCACCCACACCTGCACAGCACCCACACCTGCACATCACCCACACCTGCTCACACCTCACACCTGCACATCACCCACACCTGCACAGCACCCACACCTGTACAGCACCCACACCTGCTCACACCTCACACCTGCACATCACCCACACCTGCACAGCACCCACACCTGCACAGCACCCACACCTGTACAGCACCGAACACCTCTACCGGACCCAAACCAGCACAGTACCTCACACCTGTACAGCACCGACACCTGTACAGCACCTCACACCTGCACAGCACCCACACCTGTACAGCACCGACACCTGTACAGCACCCACACCTGCACAACACCCACACCTGCACAGCACCCACACCTGCTCACACCTCACACCTGTACAGCACCCACACCTGCACAGCACCCACACCTGTACAGCACCCACACCTGTACAGCACCCACACCTGCTCACACCTCACACCTGTACAGCACCTCACACCTGTACAGCACCCACACCTGTACAGCACCTACACCTGCACAGCACCTACACCTGCACAGCACCCACACCTGTACAGCACCGACACCTGTACAGCACCCACACCTGCTCACACCTCACACCTGAACAACACCCACACCTGCACAACACCCACACCTGCACAGCACCCACACCTGTACAGCACCCACACCTGTACAGCACCTCACACCTGCACAGCACCCACACCTGCACAGCACCCACACCTGCACAACACCCACACCTGTACAGCACCAACACCTGCACAGCACCCACACCTGCTCACACCTCACACCTGCACATCACCCACACCTGCACAGCACCCACACCTGTACAGCACCTCACACCTGCACAGCACCCACACCTGTACAGCACCCACACCTGCACAGCACCCACACCTGCTCACACCCACACCTGCACACACCCACACCTGTACAGCACCTCACACCTGTACAGCACCTCACACCTGTACAGCACCCACACCTGCACAGCACTCACACCTGCACAGCACCACCCACCTGTACAACACCCACACCTGTACAGCACCGACACCTGTACAGCACCTCACACCTGTACAGCACCCACACCTGCACAGCACCCACACCTGCTCACACCTCACACCTGCACAGCACCTCACACCTGCACAGCACCTCACACCTGTACAGCACCCACACCTGTACAGCACCCACACCTGTACAGATACCACACCTGCACAGCACCCACACCTGTACAGATACCACACCTGCTCACACCTCACACCTGTACAGCACCCACACCTGTACAGCACCCACACCTGTACAGCACCTACACCTGCTCACACCTCACACCTGTACAGCACCCACACCTGTACAGCACCCACACCTGTACAGCACCTACACCTGCTCACACCTCACACCTGTACAGCACCCACACCTGTACAGCACCCACACCTGCACAGCACCCACACCTGTACAGCACCCACACCTGTACACACACACACCTGTACAGCACCCACACCTGTACAGCACCCACACCTGCACAGCACCCACACCTGTACAGCACCCACACCTGTACAGCACCTACACCTGCTCACACCTCACACCTGTACAGCACCCACACCTGTACAGCACCCACACCTGCACAGCACCCACACCTGTACAGCACCCACACCTGTACAGCACCCACACCTGTACAGCACCCACACCTGCACAGCACCCACACCTGCTCACACCTCACACCTGTACAGCACCCACACCTGTACAGCACCCACACCTGCACAGCACCCACACCTGTACAACACTCACACCTGCACAGTGGATTTAACACCCACGGGCACAGGTGGGAAGGAACAGGAGATTTCCCCCCTCTCAGCCCATAGAATCCAGCTGTGTGCTCGGCCTGAGCAGCCTGATGACATTTTCCAGACACAGCTGGAACATTTTCAATAGAATTCAGAGCCCTTGGTGACTCATTGTCCCGTTGCCCGGCAGCCTGTGCGGTTGTGCCCCGGGCTGTGCTGTGCCAGGGTTTCCTGGGCTCCCCAGAGACCACAGGCCGAATCCAACAGCTCCAAACAACAACAATCTGCTCCCAAAACTCCAGTTCATGAACCTTGCTGAGGCAGAAGAGTCAGCACCGGCCTCTGTAGCTTCTGTGGAAAGGATTGAGTAGCTGGAAATAGGGCAGGGCTCTGGGGGGCACTCAGGGGGCTGGGGGACAGTCAGGGGGGTTTGGGGACAGTCAGAGGGGCTGGGGGACAGTAAGGGGGATGGGGGACAGTCAGGGGGATGGGGGACAGTCAGGGGAAGTCCAATCCCCATCCCCATCCCCAGCCCAGGCTGGGGCATTCCAGGTGCTGCTCTGGGCTCTGGAGATTGTCACTAGGCACCAGTATTTTTGCCCATGGTTTGGTGTCTCAAAATAGAGTTCTACTTTTTATTGCCAGTAGCACCAGCTGAAAGGAGAGAAAAAAAAAAAAAAAAAAACCAACCCAGAGATTGGTTCTATTTGGCCAAAATGTTGAGTTAAAGGCAGATGGAGTGTCCAGAAGCAACTGGGGGCAGAAAAACCAGAACATCTGGTGAGAGTTGTTGCAGTGCCCCGAGGGAAAGGGCAGCCCCAGCACGGAGAAAGGGACCCGGAATTACTGCAGGTGTGATTCCTTTTGGCATGAAAGGTTAGTGTGGCAGAGTTTGGGGTAGAGGCTCTTCCCGTGAGTGTGGAAAGGCTGGAGGAGCCTGACCCGCCCACAAGCCCCGGAGTGCAGGAGTGACGCTGTCCCAGCAGGGTGGGAGCGGCTCTGGGGTGACAGCGGGACACGTTCCAGCACCATCGCAAACAGGATGTGGTGACAAGCGCCGAGCTCCCAGCCGGGGAGGAAGGAGCTCACGGGCAGCCAAAGCGTCAGAAAGAAAAGCAGCAGCTTTTAAAATGGCGTTTCTCCTGGCAGAGGCGCTCCGGGTGGGTCCTGCTGTGCCTGTGTGAGGGGCAGGAGCAGGGTGGGCACAGAGCACGGGACAGTGACACGGGGCTGGGGCCGGCCCCGTGTGCTCTGGGGCTCCAGCAGCAGAGGGGCTCTACTGGTCACAGAGGGTTGGAGGGGCTGGAGAGCCCCCAACAGCCAGTGCAACATTTGCTTATCCCCCAGGGGTTGAGGACTGTGAAAAACAAGATTTGCAATTTGGAATTTTTCAGGAGTTTAATAACACAGGTTTACTGCAGAGGAAAGTGCAGCTGGTTCTTGATAATGCAACTGGAGTTTAAACTGAACATTTCAATTAATTTGATGAATGCTGCAGAGCCTGACCCTCTAAGGGGACTTAGCTGCTCAGCTGAGTGCTGCCAGGGCCCAGACCCCCCCACCAGGTCCTGCCATCCTCATCCTGCCCCTCAGTCAGTCAGGGATGCTGGTGCTGCCCTCTCAGGGATGCTGGTCCTGCCCCTCTCAGGGATGCTGGTCCTGTCCTCTCCAGTCCCAGACCTTGCTGGGTTCAGACAGGAACCTCCTCTCCAGTCCCAGACCTTGCTGGGCTCAGACAGGAACCTCCTCTCCAGTCCCAGACCTTGCTGGGCTCAGACAGGAACCTCCTCCTCTCCAGTCCCAGACCTTGCTGGGTTCAGACAGAAACCTCCTCCTCTCCAGTCCCAGACCTTGCTGGGCTCAGACAGGAACCTCCTCTCCAGTCCCAGACCTTGCTGGGCTCAGACAGGAACCTCCTCCTCTCCAGTCCCAGACCTTGCTGGGTACTCAGACTCTCCTCCTGAGGGCTCCAACCTCTGCACATTGTCAGCTTGTGTTCAAACCTTCTTGTTCACTTTTCTTGGACAAAGTTTTCCAGCAAAGGATGGATTTTATAAATCAATCACACCAAACTAGTTTTAAAACAATAATGGGAAATTGTTGATTTAGAGACACAAACTCAAGAGATGGATAGAAGTGGAAAGTCTTTGGGTCCATTTCTAATCAGGGGCTGAACTCGACAAGAGGATTTCCAAACCCTAAAGCCCAAAGATACCAGAAATGTTTGTACAAACACAGAATGTCATTCACAGCAGGAGATTACCCTGTTACATAAGCCTGGCTTTGGGCATCAGGGTTGAGACCAGCTCAGTTGTGGTCAGAAATGCCCCAGTGCTGCTCAGGGGCTCTCCAGCCTCCCTCTGCAAAACACTCCAGTGTCAATCCTGCCAGCCTTGGGTCTGAGAGAGTCATGGAATGTCTTGGGTGGGAAGGGACCTAAAAGATCTCCCTGTTTCACCCCTGCCAGGGCAGGGACATCTTCCAGAGTCCCAGGTGCAGCCCCAGTGTCCAGCCTTGGGCACTGCCAGGGGTCCAGGGCAGCCACAGCTGCTCTGGGCAGTGTTGGATGTCCAGAGCACGTGGGCAGCATGGATGGTGTGGATAGCATCCACCACACTGTATGTGGGGCCTGTCCTGTCCCACCACTGGGCTGCTCCTCAGAGGGCAAAATGTGCCCACTGTACCCCAGGGCATGGTGAGGTTCATCCATGGAGGGGTTTATCTATGTGAGGTTCATCCATGGTGAGGCTCATCCCCAGCCAGGTTTATCCATGACAAGGTTCATCCATGGCCAGGTTCATCCATGGTGAAGTTTATCTATGGCCAGGTTCATCCACAGTGAGATTCATCCACAATGAGAATCATCCATGGTGAGATCGATCCATGGCAAAGCTCATCCATGGCCAGGTTCATCCATGGTGAGGCTCATCCCCAGCCAGGTTCACCCACAGTGAGATTTATCCCTGGTCAGGTTTATCCATGGCCAGGTTTATCCACAGTGAGGTTCACCCACACTGAGATTCATCCCTGGCAGGTTCATCCCTGGCGGGTTCATCCCTGGCCAGGCTCACCCGCAGCGAGGTTCACCCACACTGAGATTCATCCCTGGCCAGGTTTATCCATGGTGAGGTTTATCCATGGTGAGGTTCATCCCTGGCAGGTTCATCCCTGGCCAGGTTTATCCATGGTGAGGTTTATCCATGGTGAGGTTCATCCCTGGCAGGTTCACCCCTGGCCAGGTTTATCCATGGTGAGGTTCATTCCTGGCCAGTTTTATCCCTGGCAGGTTCATCCCTGGCAGGTTCATCCCTGGCCAGGTTTATCCATGGTGAGGTTCATCCCTGGCAGGTTCATCCCTGGCAGGTTCATCCCTGGCCAGGTTTATCCATGGTGAGGTTCATTCCTGGCCAGTTTTATCCCTGGCAGGTTCATCCCTGGCCAGTTTTATCCTGGCAGGTTCATCCGTGGCCAGGCTCACCGCGAGGCTCCCGGCAATCCCGGTGGGGAATGTTAAGCGGGTTAGGTGGCGGCGCTGGGGAAGGAAGGTGGTCACCCTGCGGGGATTAGCGCTCAGAACAAAGGCAGCGCCTGTGACCGGCGGGCACACAAAGAGCCATTGTGCCCGGAGCACAAACTCCTGTTTATCCCGCGGCGCTGACATGCCCACGGCCCCGCTCTCCAGGCCGGCACAAAAGCTTCCTTGCTTCAGATTGTTTGTTTATGTAAATCATAATGGTGCATTTAATTATGCAACGGGCAGAGCCGGGCCGGGGGAGGCGCTGGCAGCGCCGGGCACAGCGGGCGCGGCGGGCGGGCACAGGGACGCGCAGCCACTCGCGCAGGGCACGGCCCCGGGGCGCAGGGCTGAGCAGCAGCTGCCCCCGGGGCAGGAGGGCCCCGAGCCCCAGCTCCAGCCCCAGCAGGGGCACGGCACGGCCTCAGCATGGCAGAGCCGGCGCCAGCCCTAGCGCCTAACCCTAACCCCGTGCCCGCCTGCAACGGGAGCCTTCCCCCGCTCCCCGGGGGCAGCCAAGAAATCCCCAAATCCCTCGGGACAGTCCCGTACGCCAACGCGGACACGAGCCCCGACACTTCACCTGCAAAGGAAAGTCTGGAGGAAACCAGAAACTCCTTGGCAGAGGACATCGCTCCTGAGAATTTTGCTGGATGCCAAGGTATCGTGCGGGGCTGCCTGTCTGAGCGGTGGGAGAGAAAAGTTCGGGTTCATCTGTAGCCTGGTGAATAATGGGATGTGCTGTGTGTCAGCCAAAATTCCCAGTCTGAGCTCGTAGCAGTGACTTGGAGTATTTCAGAATCTGGGACACATTTGAGGGATGCGATCAAAAGCTCATAACTAAAGAAATGAGCAATTCTAAATCTGCTCTGAAAATCTGCTGACCTGCAGCCATTAAAACCTGGTTGCCATCACTAATTGCTCCATCAGCCCATGTCTTGTGCTTTGTGTTTCCCAAAGAAAAGCGAGAGGAGAGCGCTGGGACACTCCAGCAGGGAGCAGCGGATGTCCAGGACACAGGGACCAATGGCCAGGGACCAGGGGAAGGTAATGCAAAATTCCATCTGATGTGGGGTTTCCCTGCTGTGGGGCCAAGGGACAACGGATGCAGGTGGTTATTAACTTTTTCAATTGGGTCAGACCCTTCTGTTCACGAGAGCAGTGACTCATTTCTCACCTGTGAGAAATAAAACCACAGCTGGTATCTTCCTTCCAGAGGTTTTGTAGCTCATTGACCACGGGGCATTCTAGCATTGTGGGGTCTCCAGCCAGGAGCCCCCAACAGCCTCGTGAGGTTGGAGATACTCCATCTGCTGCTCCACGCTCAGAGGAGAACCTCGTGAGGCTGCTGGTGGTCACAAAACCCGAATTATTTTCCTGCCGGATTCACCAGTGGTTGAATCCCCCAATGCCCAAATATCCACATAAAACTACTCTCCTGAACTCCCGCTCCTGGGTCTTGCTCTGCTCGTTTCTGGGCGAAAATGGTGGAAATGAGCAGGAGCCAAGGCTGGAGCCTCAGCCACCTCCTGTGAGAGTGGGGCTGCAGGGGAGTCATAGTTAAAAATGTACTGAGTATATACAGAAATGAAGATATTTAATTCGCTGTGCAAACTGCAGCCAAAAGGAGGTGACTTCTCCAAAAGGAGGAATATTTTTTTGTGTGTTACTGCAGCAGAACAGCCACGTCTCCCCGAGGGGGCTCCGGGCTTTATTCCTTTCCTCATCCCCTACCACGGGCTCCTCCTGGCTCGTTGGCTTTGGCAGTGGTGGGACAAGGGTGGCTGGAGCAGGAGCTGCTGGTGATGCCCTGAGCTTTGAGTGGCTCTGAACGAGCCAAGGGCTGAGGCAAGCAAAGCCTCTTCCATTAACGAAAGGAAAAATATCCGAACATTTGTCATGGGCAAATTAATATTTCATAGCAACTGCCGAGGCTGTGAGGAGGTGAATAGCGGTGGAGGCTTTCCCACTTGGAGCTGACATCCATATTCCAGCTGTGCTGCTTTAGGAGCACACAATAAAACCTATTAAAGGATCTCTCATGGGCCCCCCGCACCAGCCCTGCGACCACAGCACTTTATCTCGAAACTCCAGGCAGCTTTTTCGTACCCGACCAATTTAGTCTAATTAATACTCTGGACCCCACAGGCAAAACCTTGAATAGACTATTTGTTGCGACACTGAGGCATCATTAACCGCGGAGACGTGCCAAACAGGGCAAACGGGAGATGGCCACGGCAGCCAGGGTGGCCACTGCTGGGCGAGGGACACGTCCCACGGGCACAGCTGGGCACTGCGGGCAGAACGGCTTTTCCCTTCCTTTCCTTTCCCTTCCTTTCCCTCCCTTTCCCTTTCCCTTTCCCTTTCCCTTTCCCTTTCCCTTTCCCTTTCCCTTTCCCTTTCCCTTTCCCTTTCCCTTTCCCTTTCCCTTTCCCTTTCCCTTTCCCTTTCCCTTTCCCTTTCCCTTTCCCTTTCCCTTTCCCTTCCTCTTCCCATTCCCCTTCCCCGCAGAAAAGGCATTAAAAAGTACAAGAGATGATTTTAGGAACCCAGGGACTGTCCCCCGATGTATAATTTGGGGACAGGAGCTCTGCTGTCCCTCACCCCGTGTGTCCCGTGTATAATTTGGGGACAGGAGCTCTGCTGTCCCTCACCCCGTGTGTCCCGTGTATAATCTGGGGACAGGAGTTCTGCTGTCCCTCACCCCGTGTGTCCCGTGTATAATTTGGGGACAGGAGCTCTGCTGTCCCTCACCCCAGTGTGTCTCGTGTATAATTTGGGGACAGGAGCTCTGCTGTCCCTCACCCCAGTGTGTCCCGTGTATAATTTGGGGACAGGAGCTCTGCTGTCACTCACCCCAGTGTGTCCCGTGTATAATTTGGGGACAGGAGCTCTGCTGTCCCTCACCCCGTGTGTCCCGTGTATAATTTGTGGACAGGAGCTCTGCTGTCCCTCACCCCGTGTGTCCCGGTGTCGCAGGGCCGGGTGGCACCGCGGGGACGCGCACGGAGACCCCGCCGGGCAGCGCCGAGCCCCGAGGGAATGCGGAGGAGGCGGAGGAGGAGGAGGTTGAGGAGCAGGACACGGAGGAGGATGAGGTCCAGGTGATCGAGATGAAGAAGGAGAACAGCGAGGGGTCCCGCCCGCAGCAGCCGGACAAGGAGCCGTCGCCCCCGGGCAGCCCCGGCTGCAACTCCCCGCTGGAGAAAGCGGGGGAGCAGCCCAGCCTGGGGAAAAAGAACGACATCTCCCGGCACAGCTACTCCCGGTACAACACAATCTCCTACCGCAGGATCCGCAAAGGAAACACCAAACAGCGCATCGACGAGTTCGAGTCCATGATGCACCTATGAACTGGCGGGGAGCGCCGGGCGGGGCTTGGCTTCCTCGTGTCCCCCCAAAACGTCCTCTGCACACAACACGAGGTCACTGCTTTCCTTCTTTTTGTACATGATTTGTAATACACGGGAAAATTTAACACCTTGGCTTTGACAGGGGCGGAGGCACCGTAGAGCAGGAAAATAAATAATCAGTTTGCTAAATGCACACCCGCTGGATTTGGGGGTTATCCTCTCGTTTTATCTCTCGCTTTGTAACCGAGCTGACCCCGCAGGAAGGCTGGAGCTGGCAGGGTGGCATGGGGACACTGCAAGGGGCTGGCAGGGTGGCAGTGGGGACACTGCCAGGGCAGGGTGGCAGTGGGGACACTGCAAGGAGCTGGCAGGGTGGCATGGGGACACTGCAAGGGGCTGGCAGGGTGGCAGTGGGGATACTGCAAGGAGCTGGCAGTGTGGCAGTGGGGACACTGCAAGGGGCTGGCAGGGTGGCAGTGGGGACACTGCAAGGGGCTGGCAGGGTGGCAGTGGGGACACTGCAAGGGCAGGGTGGCAGTGGGGACACTGCAAGGAGCTGGCAGGGTGGCAGTGGGGATACTGCAAGGAGCTGGCAGTGTGGCAGTGGGGACACTGCAAGGGGCTGGCAGGTGTGGCATGGGGACACTGCAAGGGGCTGGCAGGGTGGCAGTGGGGACACTGCAAGGGCAGGGTGGCAGTGGGGACACTGCAAGGAGCTGGCAGGGTGGCAGTGGGGATACTGCAAGGGCAGGGTGGCAGTGGGGACACTGCAAGGAGCTGGCAGGGTGGCAGTGGGGACACTGCAAGGAGCTGGCAGGGTGGCAGTGGTGACACTGCAAGGGGCTGGCAGGGTGGCAGTGGGGACACTGCAAGGGGCTGGCAGGGTGGCAGTGGGGACACTGCAAGGGGCTGGCAGGGTGGCATGGGGACACTGCAAGGGTCTGGCAGTGTGGCAGTGGGGACACTGCTAGGGGCTGGCAGGGTGGCAGTGGTGACACTGCAAGGAGCTGGCAGGGTGGCAGTGGGGACACTGCCAGGGCAGGGTGGCAGTGGGGACACTGCAAGGGGCTGGCAGGGTGGCATGGGGACACTGCAAGGGGCTGGCAGGGTGGCAGTGGTGACACTGCAAGGGGCTGGTACTGTGGCAGTGGGGACACCGCAAGGAGCTGGCAGGGTGGCAGTGGGGACACTGCAAGGGGCTGGCAGGGTGGCAGTGGGGACACTGCTAGGGGCTGGCAGTGTGGCAGTGGGGACACTGCAAGGGGCTGGCAGTGTGGCAGTGGTGACACTGCAAGGGCAGGGGCAATGAACAGCTTGCCAGCTCTGATGTCTGTCTGTCTGTCTGTCCTGGCACTACCACGGACACCTATTGTCCCAATGCCACCAGCTCAGACTCTCCTGGGTGCCTTCTCGATTTTCATCCTAAATTTGGATGCAGAACTTTAAAGATTATTCTGTCAAAACCAGGTGAGTTTTAATTACTCACCTGGATATTATTCTCCTAGGTTTTGAAAGACCTTTGTGCAAGCATCATGCAGTGGTGGCAATCTTTTAAAACTGTTTTACAGCCAGATTTGTCTGGAGTTGGGACTTGGCTTTCCACTTGTCCCAGAAAGCAGAGAACAGCTGGCAAGGGAGAGGAGGTAAGAATGAGTTACACAGGGCCTCCTGCAGCCATAAGTGCCTTTTTAAGGATTAGTTTTATATCTCCAGCAGCACTGAATATCGCTTTGACTTCTCCCGTTCTGCATAAAGGCAATTATTTATTGGCAACGTGAAAATAATGCCGGGCAATTCTGCATTGTGGCAGCAGACACAGCTCTCATTGTGCCCTTCACACTTGTTTGTTTGCTCCTTGGCCCGGGCAAGTTCTGAGCTTCGCTTGTACCAGCTCATACCGTGGGTCTGTTCCTGCCCAGCTGCTCGGGGGTGACTCGTCCCCCTGGGGCTCTGGTGGTCCCAGGACGGGCTGGGAGCAGCTGGGGACAGCGGGAGGTGTCCCTGCCGTGGCAGAGCGGTGGCACGAGAGGAGCTTTAAGGTTCCTTCAGGTCCCTTCTAATCCAAACCACCCTGGTTCTGTCAGCCTTTGGTGGGAGAGGCTCCCCGAGGCTTTCAGAACTTGGATTTGCTCTTTACCTTCCCGGCAGAGCAGCGGCGGCTCAGCCGAGAACCGCAGCGCCCTCTCCTGCTCTGCTGGGCGAAAAAAGGGAAAAATCAAAGTGCGGGGATGCTCGGGAGAGCCGAGAGCCCTTCCCACCTTCCTGGCCCTCGGGTGGGTGCGGGTGACAGCGAGGGACTCACAGGGGGGCTGGAGCCCCGGAGGAGCCCCAGGGCGATCCGGAGAGGGGAAAGGGGACACTCCCGGAGCTGGGACCTGCTCTCCCAGGCTGATGCTGACCTGGGCACAGCCCAAAATCCCTTTTCTGCGCTCCTGCCGTGCCGGGTGCGGGCTGACGGCAGCTGAGGGAAAGGCAGAGCCTTGTGGAGAGTGCTGGTGGTGCCTGGAACGAGCTGAAACCCGAGGGATGGCTTGGGAGAGCTGTCACACACCTGCAGCAGCTGCGGCTGCAGCAACAGCCCAGCTACTGCCCCTCCCTGCAGCCGGCAGAAACCAGGGAACTGGTGCTGAGGGCTCCTCCTGGGGTGATGCTTCGGGGTTCAGAGCGTCCAAGCTGGTCAGATTTAACACGCTGTGCTCAGAGGAAGCAGCTTCATCTATTAACATTATGTTTTTTAATTTTTAAATTTTTTTTTGTTGGTTGTTTGTTTTGTTGGCGTTTTTGTGGGTATTTTTTGCTCTTTTTTTTTTTTTTTTTTTCCTTTAATAATTTCACACCGGGGACATCAGGGACTCCTGTCCCCATCCCAGGCATGGTTTTCGTGGGTTTCTCCACCCGTGGTGCCCTGCTGCTCGCTGCAGCCCGGGGTGCCGTGCCCAGCCCGAGTGTCCGTGGGCAGGAGCTGCTGGAAAATGCTCTCGTTTCTGGAAGACTGGGCTGACTGTGCCCTCGGAATGCTCGCAGCAGGAGCAGCAGCAGCCCCAGGCACCGCGCAGTCCCCGAGCAGGATCCGGCAGGGAAGTGAGCATCCCAGTGACAGCGCTGCCGACGGGATGTGACCGTGACACACGACTGCCCGCCCGGTGACAAGTGACTGAATGTCAGCAGTCAGAACCTGCTGAGATCCCGGCTCCTGATACGAGCTGACTGCCCAAGCCACGTCTGTGCCATTTTTCTGAGGGTGACTGCGGGCTAGCTGCGCTGAGGGAGGCACAGAAAATCAGGAAGACAGCTGGAATAGGAGTCAGCTGGGAAAACCTCTTGGGCCAGTCAATATTTTGGCAGACTGAGCCTGTCAGATGCTGTCAGCACTGATGAACACTTCCCAGGCAGTGCTGACTCTTCTGCAAGGAGAGGAGAGGAGTGAGGCAGGGCTGTGCCCAGCAGTGCCAGGAGCAGTGCCATGCCCAGCCCAGTGACCCAGCAGTGCCAGGAGCAGTGCCATGCCCAGCCCAGTGACCCAAGGGATGCAGGAGCAGTGCCGTGCCCAGCCCAGTGACCCAGCAGTGCCAGGAGCAGTGCCATGCCCAGCCCAGCAGTGCCAGGAGCAGTGCCGTGCCCAGCCCAGTGACCCAGCAGTGCCAGGAGCAGTGCCATGCCCAGCCCAGTGACCCAAGGGATGCAGGAGCAGTGCCGTGCCCAGCCCAGTGACCCAGCAGTGCCAGGAGCAGTGCCGTGCCCAGCCCAGTGACCCAGCAGTGCCAGGAGCAGTGCCGTGCCCAGCCCAGTGACCCAGCAGTGCCAGGAGCAGTGCCATGCCCAGCCCAGTGACCCAAGGGATGCAGGAGCAGTGCCGTGCCCAGCCCAGTGACCCAGCAGTGCCAGGAGCAGTGCCAGGAGCAGTGCCATGCCCAGCCCAGCAGTGCCAGGAGCAGTGCCGTGCCCAGCCCAGTGACCCAGCAGTGCCAGGAGCAGTGCCATGCCCAGCCAGTGACCCAGCAGTGCCAGGAGCAGTGCCGTGCCCAGCCCAGTGACCCAGCAGTGCCAGGAGCAGTGCCGTGCCCAGCCCAGTGACCCAGCAGTGCCAGGAGCAGTGCCATGCCCAGCCCAGTGACCCAAGGGATGCAGGAGCAGTGCCGTGCCCAGCCCAGTGACCCAGCAGTGCCAGGAGCAGTGCCAGGAGCAGTGCCATGCCCAGCCCAGCAGTGCCAGGAGCAGTGCCGTGCCCAGCCCAGTGACCCAGCAGTGCCAGGAGCAGTGCCATGCCCAGCCAGTGACCCAGCAGTGCCAGGAGCAGTGCCGTGCCCAGCCCAGTGACCCAGCAGTGCCAGGAGCAGTGCCATGCCCAGCCAGTGACCCAGCAGTGCCAGGAGCAGTGCCATGCCCAGCCAGTGACCCAGCAGTGCCAGGAGCAGTGCCGTGCCCAGCCCAGCAGTGCCAGGAGCAGTGCCGTGCCCAGCCCAGTGACCCAGCAGTGCCAGGAGCAGTGCCATGCCCAGCCAGTGACCCAGCAGTGCCAGGAGCAGTGCCGTGCCCAGCCCAGTGACCCAGCAGTGCCAGGAGCAGTGCCATGCCCAGCCCAGTGACCCAAGGGATGCAGGAGCAGTGCCATGCCCAGCCCAGTGACCCAGGGGGTGCCCAGCAAGGCAGAGGGGCTGGGGGACACGAGAGCGGCTCTGAGCAGCCCCAGGTGGGACAGCCTGGCTGCCCTGGATGAGGAGATGCCAGGCTGGCCTCCGGCAAGAAGCAGGATAAACCTCTCCAGGCCTCTCCCCCACCCACTCCCATATAAAATGTGGTTTTTTGTGTGCAGTTATTCCTCACAGAACCCGGACCCTCACCTGTCACACAGCAGCTCCCACTGCAGGGATCTTGCAGCCAGATGCAGCGTGGACATGGTGTTGGATTTTTTGGTGCATTGGTCAACAAACTTCCAGTTGCTGTGGGGGAATTTGCAGCAGAATTTGCAGCCCAACTTGCTGCTCACAGACTCATTTGGAAGTACTGCTGTAGCTTATGCTGCTGTTGGGGAGAACTGAGGGATGTTTGCTTAAAGTAGAACGGGGACTTCAAAAAATATTTCCATTTAATAATACAGAAAACGAGTATTTCCCAAAGTCTGCTGTGGCGAGGGAAGCTGATGAGATCTGTCCAGGCAGTGCCACGGCTCAGGGGTGCTCTGGGTGCTCTCAGCCTCGCTGTGCTGGTGTCAAACCACGCGCTGCAGCTCTCACCTGGAGCTGTGCCAGCCTCAGGACTGGCCTGGTGACCCCGGGGCAGCGCTGGCACAGCTGGGCTGCCCTCAGTCCGCGTGGTAGGAGCCGAATCGCCACTTCTGGTGGGGGCTGGCGGGGTCACAGGCTGCCACCCGCAGCGCTCGGAACGAGGGGTGCACGGCCAGGCACGCCGGCTGCGGGAGCCGCGGCTGCTCCGAGAGCAGGTGCTGGGTCTGCGGGAGACACGGGGCTCGGGGCTCGGCTTTGGGGGGACACGGGGCTCGGGGCTGGGCTTTGGGGGGCTGGGTCTGCGGGAGACACGGGGCTCGGGGCTGGGCTTTGGGGGGCTGGGTCTGCGGGAGACACGGGACTCGGGGCTGGGCTTTGGGGGGCTGGGCTTTGGGGGGACACGGGGCTCGGGGCTCGGCTTTGGGGGGCTGGGTCTGCGGGAGACACGGGGCTCGGCTTTGTGGGGCTGGGCTTTGGGGGGACACGGGGATCGGGGCTCGGCTTTGGGGGGCTGGGTCTGCGGGAGACACGGGGCTCGGCTTTGGGGGGCTGGACTTTGGGGGGACACGGGGCTCGGGGCTGGGCTTTTTGGGGCTGGGCTTTGGGGGGCTCGGTCTGCGGGAGACACGGGGCTCGGGGCTCGGCTTTGGGGGGCTGGGTCTGCGGGAGACACGGGACTCGGGGCTCGGCTTTGGGGGGACACGGGGCTCGGGGCTGGGCTTTGGGGGGACACGGGGCTCGGGGCTGGGCTTTGGGGGGCTGGGTCTGCGGGAGACACGGGGCTCGGGGCTGGGCTTTGGGGGGACACGGGGACCGGGGCTCGGCTTTGGGGGGACACGGGGATCGGGGCTGGGCTTTGGGGGGACACGGGGCTCGGGGCTGGGCTTTGGGGGGCTGGGCTTTGGGGGCCTCGGGCTGCAGGGGAGACACAGGGCTCAGGGGGCTTGGCTTTGGGGGACTCGGGCTCACGGGGTGCTGAGGCTGCAGGGTCTCTGCAGGAGCAGGAAAAGGAGCAGGGGCAGGGACAGGGACAGGAGCAGGAGCAGCAGCAGCAGGAACACGAGGGGCAGGGGCAGGAACAACAGCAGGAGCAGCAGCAGCAGGAGCAGGAGCAGAAGAAGCGCCAGCAGCAGCAGCAGCAGCAGCAGCTCTGCTTTCCCTCTGAAAAAGCCCAGCTCTCACTGTGTGCCCCTTTTTCTCGTCCCTCACACCTGAGGTATCTGTGCTGGCTTGCAGGGAGTTTGGTGTGGGATCCCAGCCTGCAGCTGCTGCCGAGCCAGGCTCAGCCCACGCCTGCTGTGCCCCCTGCACTGTCCCTCACCGGGAGCAGAGAGGAGCGAGCTCTCTGTCTGTGTGTGGGGCAATTGCCGAGAGGAGGCAGTCACCGGGATGGGATGTCACAGCAGCAGACTGAGCTCTGGGTTTTAGGTTGTTGGCTGATGAACTCAGCCCAGTAACTGCTCTGAGCAGGGTGCTGGGCACTCAGCCCCCAGCAGCACACGGGGCAGTGAGAGGACAAAGAGTCTGAGTGACCTCCATCCTCCTGCCTTCACATCTGCTTGGATTAACCCTCTAACCCCAGGTGAGGCTGCCACAGGCAAGGGACATTCCCGTGCCTCTCCCTGCCCTGCAGTGACCCTCAGTGACTAACACCGAGGTAAACACTCCTGTGGGACTGTGGAGAAGCTGCACCTTTAACTGCACTCACATCACTGGACAGCACAATGCCTGGTGTCAGGAGAGGGTAAACTTCTTCAGGCAGCAGCACTGAGCTCTCCTGCTGCTGGCACCAGTGAAAGAGCACCATCAAACCATCTCACCCTCAGCTGGGAACTCAGGCAGGCACAGGAGACAAGACCTGCCCCTGCCCCATACAGCTCCCTGGGCATTTCTGCATATTTGTCACAAAGTGAAAGGACAATTTTACAATTTTCAGTAAGGGGATAAAAATTTTCCTGTATTTTTCCCTAAACACCCAAGGTCAGCCTGTGGCATTCTGGCACTTAACACTTCAGGCTGAAAAAACCAAAGGGGAACAGGAAACGTATATTGAATGTGCAATTCAACTACATTTTTTCTTTCTTAAGCGAAGGGTGCTTTTTCCTCAACAATAGACTGTGCCATTTCAGAGCATTTTGGGCAACTACTTCCACCAGGCTGACAAGGTACAGCCATGACTCTTTGTGCAGAGCAGGCAATTAGTGTAAGTATCCATTCTTCTCCTTCCCATAAACGCTGTCTTTAAAAACCCCCGTGAGCTGAGAGCCAGTCGATCGTGACTCATCTCCCTCTAAGTGTTATTGATGGTTTCTGTGTAAAACCAGGCTGTTTTGCTGCTGCTGCAGTGGCTGGCAGGTCCCCCAGTGTCCCCTGATGGATGCTCAGCACTGGGATGGACACAGAGGGGAATGTGGGGAAAGGAACCCACAGGTCTCAAAGCAGAGGGTGGGGTGCCCCTGTGCCCCCCGGGCAGGGCAGGGCAGGGCAGGGCAGGGCTGCAGCATCACTCACCAGCCCCCGGTGGCCGGCGGCCAGGGACCCGTGCAGCCAGCCCTGGCTGCGGCTCGTGCCCCGGCAGCGGCGCAGCCCCACGGCCCCCAGCACTCCAGCGGGGGCCAGGCACAGCTCCCCGTGCTGCACCAGCCGCAGCCAGGTGTAGTTGAACTGCTGGTGCTGCGGGGAGAGAGCAGGGAGGGACACGGCCCCGTCAGGCTCCTCAGCTGCTCCGGGTCCACCGCCCGCCCGGGGGATTTCCCTTCCCAAAATCCCACCCCGCCCTGCCCGGGCACTGGGAGCCACTCCCCGTGTCCTGTCACTCTGGGTCCCCTCTGGCCCTCCTGGAAGGACTCTAAGGTACAGCTGATGCTCAGCACCCGCACACGGACCTCAGGCTGGTATTTCAGTGTTCCTGTTTCCATGGGCCCTCACAGCTTTGTCCTGAATTTGCTGTTTGTGACACTGTGCCAGAGGGCAATCCCTGCCCCTCGCCGCTCCCTGGCACTGCCTGCCCGTGTCCCGGGTGGGAAGGGCTGAGCTAGGGCCGGGAGGGGACAGGAGAGGGGACAGGAGAGCGGGCAGGTCACCCCAGAGAGGGGACAGGTCCCCACGGGCAGGCCCAGGAGCCCCCAGCCCCACGGGCAGGGTGACACAGCCGGTGTGTGCAGGCTGTCCTTACCGTGCTGTTGACATCGCACTCCTCAAAAGCCAGGGTGGTGCCTTCCACAGCGATGCACCCTGCCAGGGCCTCGTTAACCAGCTGGAAACAGAACAAAGGCAGATTTAGCCAAAAATTCCCAGGAACGGGGAGAGGATGTCACCCGGCACTGAACCTGCTGGGTTCCCAGCTCTGATCAATACTGTTCACATAACTGAGGAGGCAGAAAAGTGTTCCAGGCCGGGCTGGACGTGCTCTAGTGAAAGGTCCCAGCTCATGGCAGGGGATGGAATAAGCTGAGCTTTGAGGCCCCTTTCCACCTAAACCATTCGGGAATTCCGTGGTGGAGAAGGGGAGCCGGTTTCTCTACCAGGTGCCGAGCAAGGGGCTTGTGGAGGCAGCACTGAATCCAAAGGGACTTTAAAGTGTTTTGTGCCCGCTGCCCCCGGCGAGGCGCAGGTTCGGTGCCCGGAGCGGAGCCGGTCCCGGAACGGGAGCGGCTGCTGCGCCCTGCTGGGCGGAGAGTGCTACAGAGCCGGCTTTACTGAGCCTGACCTAGAGAACCCGATCCTACAGAGCCCGATCCTACAGAGCCCGATCCTGCAGAACCTGATCCTAGACAGCCTGATCCTACACAGCCCAGCCTTACAGAGCCCGACCCTACAGAGTCCGGCCCCACAGAGCCTGATCCTACAGAGCCTCATTCTGCAGAGCCCGACCCTACAGACTCCGCACCTACAGACCCTGATCCTACAGACCCTGATCCTACAGACCCTGATCCTGCAGACCCCGCACCTACAGACCCTGATCCTACAGACCCTGATCCTGCAGACCCCGCACCTACAGACCCTGATCCTACAGATCCTGATCCTACAGACCCTGATCCTGCAGACCCCGCACCTACAGACCCTGATCCTGCAGACCGTACACCTACAGACCCTGATCCTACAGACCCTGACCCCACAGACCCCGCCCCTCCAGACCCTGATCCTGCAGACCCTGATCCTACAGACCCTGATCCTACAGACCCTGACCCCACAGACCCCGCCCCTCCAGACCCCATCGCACCCCCGGAGCAGTGGAACCGGGCACGCACCAGCCCGCTGGCCCTGACCAGGGGCGCCCGCAGGTCGGGGTACACGTTGCGCAGGTACCAGCCGAAGGTTCGGCAGCGCAGCCGCCGGCGCAGCTCCCGCTGCGGGCCCAGCTCGCCCGCGGCCGCGCCGCCCCGCAGCAGCTGCGGAGCGTGCCCGTAGAACAGCTCCTTGTACTCGTCCAGCCACACCTCGGCCACGCGCGCCAGGTTCCTCTCCACCGTCCTCACCCGGTCTTTGGGGAAGGAATAGGGATTGTCGTTCCTGAAAATGTGCCCCACCCTGGAGCACGGCACGATCTCGATCTCTCCGCCGCACATCCAGACCTGAGGGACAGAGGCACTGCTGCACACGCGAGCCCAGGAGGGGCGAGCCGGGAGGAGCGGAGCGCCCAGGAGACGGGGTGTCCAGCACAGAGCCCTTCCCTCAGCCAGGCTGGCACGCAGGCTGTGACCGCGACCTACCTTGAATGAAATCTCCATATTTTCCCCTCCCCAGACATCCAGTCCCGGGTCGTACATTCCCAACTCAGAAAAATACTTCTTCTCGATGGAGAACAGGCCACCTGCCATGACGGGGCACCTGGGGACAGAGAGGCACAGGGTGTGCCAGGGCTGTGACAGAGAGGGACTGGGATGGCTTTACCACGGGGCAGGGAAGGGGGAAGGCAGTGGCATGTTCTGTGACACACCAGCGGTGGGGAGAAAGGCCTGTGGGCTGTGCCCTGCCTGGTGGGGGGATTGCCTGAGCCCCAGCTGGCCTGGGAAGCACAGGAACAAGGCTTGGCCACAAAGAACAACATCTGCCCTCAAAGGGCCTGGGCTGCTAAACTATTACCAAAGGAACAGGCTGGCTTGCAAAGCCCTCACATTTTTGTTTTTGTTTTTTTTTACCTTATTATATCAGTCTCCTTCATTTTATTTTTCTCGATGACCTCTTGAGGAATCTGTTTCCATCCAAAATTCATTGGCCAGGTAAAAATCCCGCGCTGGAAGTTGTCCACGGTCATGTAACTAAACAGAGGAAAGATGGGGCTGACTAATTCTGAGACACAGTCCTGATTGAAATGTCACCCCTAATGAGTGAAGATGAATATCTGTAGGTAATTAAACCAGGATTTTAACAAATTTCATCAGGAATCCTCTTCGTGTACTGAAAGGTGTGAAAAAGCGAAAAGGAGTGTGATAAACACGGGAAACATCCACAGCTAATGTGAATTTCTGGTGTACAGCAATATTCTGTGTGCCCTGGGGGCTGGTGAGGAGATCTGGAGTCATGGATCCACTGCCTGTAAAGGATCCACTGCCTGTAAAGGATCCACTGCCTGTAATGGATCCTGCCCATCATGGATCCACCAGTGGATGTTTCCAGGCAAGTTTTGCTCAGGACACCAGCCTGGATGGTGGGACTGCCAAAGAGGGGCTGCCTCCCCCCCTGTCCCTGTCTCCCCCCCTGTCCCTGTCTCTTCCCTGCCGCTTTCTCCCCCCTGCCCCTCTCTCCCCCCATCCCTGTCCCACCTCCTGTCCTTGTCTCCCCCCGTCCCTGTCCCACCTCCTGTCCTTGTCTCCCCCCGTCCCTGTCCCACCTCATGTCCCTGTCGCTGATGACCTCGATGACAGGACAGGCCACCTTGGTGCGGCGCAGGCGGATCCTGTCCAGCAGCGGCTCCAGCCACCCCACGTTGCACTCCACGTGCGAGTCCAGGAAGGTCAGGACAGCACCTGTGCACAGGTGGGGCAGGATCAGCCTGGGGCACCCACCCAGCCCTGCTGAGCAGCTGCCCAGGCACCCTGTGGGCTGGGGGTGCTGCTGACGGTGCCACAGCCCTCCCTGGCTCCCCTGCCCTGCCCACCGCAGCCAAGAGAGTTTTTCCCTGCTTGGCAGGGCAGCTCCTGGCAGAAATGGCCATTTCAGTGCTGACACAGCCCAGCTGGGGCAGGAGATGCCAGCAAAAACACACCCTGGGTGCACTGGGAGGTGTGCACACTGCTGAAGGCTGGGCAGATTTTAGCCAGGCCTTTTCTCAGATTTGAGCCTTTTTCTCAGGCCGTGAAACTTTCTCAGCTCCAGCCAGGATTCTTCCCAGGCTAGAGGCTTTTCTCTACTGTAAACAAGAGAAATAATTATAACAAAGGATAAACACCTGCTGGATCCGTGAGAAAGCCTGGGACAAGAGGTGTCTCTTTGACCAATGAACTGTCTGTGTTTTGTTTTTCACCAACTGTCTTCTTGCGCCATGTAAGAGAGTGCCTTGTTTCTGTGTCCTTTACCACTCCCTAACCTGGGACAGCACCGATTGGAGTTCCACCACAGGGAGGGACAAACACAGCCCTGCCCAGCACCCCGGCCCCCAGGGCTCACCCAGCTCCTGACCCACCTTTGGCCATCTCAGCTCCCGCCAGCCTGGCCCGGATCAGCCCGTGCCGCTCCCGGAGGTGCAGGACCTTCACCTTGGGGAACTGCGACATGTACGAGTCCAGCTGCTCCTTCAGGTACTCTGCAGAGGGGACAGGGGGGCTGACCCACTGCCACCCTCCCACAGCTGGAGAACCACAAAGAGATCTCCCTGGGAGTGCCCCCAGCACGCCAGGCCCTCAGGAGTGGGGTGTGAACACCTGGGCACAGGGTATAAACATCTGGGCACGGGGTGTGAACATCTGGGCACAGGGTATAAACATCTGGGCATGGGGTGTGAACATCTGGGCATGGGGTGAGGCTTCTCATGAGGGCTCTGGAGCCCATCTGAGACAGCACTTTTCCTGGAGAGCAGCAGTGGGGAAATGTCTTGGCTTGAAAAGCAACATGTAACCAACAGTTTGTGTTCCATTCCATCTGTTAACCCAGCTGGGGCAGTGCCCCTGATCTCTGTGGGAGATATCTCCTGCTCATGGGCCATCTTTAACCCAGCTGGGCAATCATCTTTATCTTCCCACAGCCCATCCTCCCTCCAGGAGATATCTCCTGTTCATGGCCACTGAGTCCCAGGGCATGACTGATAAAATTCCATCATCCCATGGGAGATGCTCCAGCCAGGGCAGGAGCCAAGCCTTTCCTACCCAGATAAAAACTGAGATTTGGAACAGCAGAGCAGCCTTTGCCACTGGATCCCAGAGGAAAACCAGACCCTTCCACATCATCCCTGGAGCTTCAGAGGAAACTGCACCTTCTCCAGGAGCACTGCTCCAGCTGAACCACATCTGCCCCTGCAGGAGGATGCAGCCACCATTGAATGGGACTGTGCCAACACCCTGACTGACTGACGGGTGTCAGCTTGGATTCTGACTCTGGCAGGGTTTGGGTTTGTCTTTTTTTTTTTTTTTTTGTAATACTGTACTGCTATTTTAATTTTCCCCATCCTCTGATCCCCCTCAGCCCCAGTGCAGGCCAGGGATGCACTTCAATACAGCAGAAGGAGAAAATGTGATTTCTCTCCTACTTAGAATTGAATTACAGAGAACAAATCACATTTGGCCCTCAAGCTCTCTCAGTTTGATAAGGGCAGCAGGAGCTTCACGCACCCTTGGTGCTGCAGTCATCCACCAGGATGATCTCCTCGAGGAGGCGCGGGGGCGAGCGGCCGAGGACGCTGTGCACCGAGCGCAGCAGCGCCGACCACGCCTCGTCCACAAAGCACATGATGACGCTGGTGCTGGGCAGCTCGTCGTGCACCTGCTGCTCAGAGCACCTGCAACAGCAACACGGGCTCACAGGGCACGGCAGCCACTGCTGCGAGCTGCAGGCCTGCTGCTCCCGGGAGAATGCGTGGGGAAGGGAAACGGCCTGAAATATGAAATATGAAATATGAAATATGAAATATGGAGGGAAAGCCCTGCAGGGCTGGGAGGGGAGCAGAGGGGTGAGGGGGGCCCCACACACAGAGCCCCTCTCATGGGCAGCCCCAAGGGCGGGATGTGCTCACTGGGCTCTGCAGGAACCTCTTCTGAAGGAAATTTAGAGGCTTCACAGGTAGTGAAGTGTTCTGGCTCAGTGAAATTCACCCCAGAGTTACCCTGTCACAGTCCTTGAGATGTGTCTTTCTGTCTCAGGGAGGTCAGTGAGCAGAAAACACCAAAAAGTCCATTTTGGATCCAGTCCTGCCTCACCTTGCTGGACAGCTGGTGAGCAGAACTGGGTTGTGCCCCCTTTGTCCTCCACCACAGAATCCTGGAACAGTTTGGAAACTTAAAGCTCATCTCCTTCCAGCTGGGACACATTCCCCTAACCCAGATTTCTCAGAGCCTCACCCAGCCTGGCCTCAAACTTCCAGAGATGGGGCAGTCACAGCTTCTCTGGGGACCTCCACTCACAGGGAGCCATTCCCTCCCAGCATCCCACCCATCCCTGCCCCTGCCAGTGGGAACCCACTGCTCCTTGTCCTGGCACTCCAGGCCCTTGTCCAAAGTCCCTCTTTGTCTCTCTTGGAGCCCCCTCATGCACTGCAAGGGGCTCTGAGGGCTCCCTGGAGCCTTCTATTCCCTCACTCTCCAGCCCCAGGACTCCTGATCCAGGCTCTGCACGATCCCCCTGCCCATCACCCTCCTCCTCAGGGCTCTGTCCCTCCCTCCAGCTGCAGGGACAGAGCGCCCTGAGCACCAGCACTGCCAGCAAAGCTCCAAAAGCAGCCAGCATGGTGCACAGAGAGCTTGGATTGGCCACATTTCAGTGGTCTAGTGCAGAACTGCAGCAAGAACCACAGCAGGAACTGGAGTCTAAACTGGGGGAGACTGGAGTACACAAAAAAAAATTGTTGTTGGCTGGCAAGAGGTGCCAACAGCCCCTGCCCTGCAGAGGCTCCTGGCAGAATCAGGGTGCCCAGGGCAGCTCCGTGCCCCGTGGCAGCAGCTCCCACCCCCAGGGACACGCCCTGCTTGGCCAAGGTGTTCCCTGTGCTGGCAAGCTGCTCCTGCCGGGCAGGTGAGTCACTGCCCGGAGCTGCTCCCTGCTCTGCAGCCCCGGGGCTTTGCTGTCCTGACCAAGCACAGCTGGCTTGGTGCCGCAAGGCTCTGCTCCTGTGCACAGCTGGATGCTGCAGGTGGCACCAGAAACAGCCCCAGCTGTGTCCCCCTTCCCTGCCCCATCCTTCCTGTGCAGGATCTCCCCTCGGCAGGCACTGTGGGAATGTCTGCACTGTCCTGAGGTGTGGGGCACAACCATGGCACAATCCCAGCCTCACGGGAATGTCTGCACTGTCCTGAGGTGTGGGGCACAACCATGGCACAATCCCAGCCCAGGGTACCTGTCTGTGGGTGTGGAACAGGGACACAGGAGGGTCTGCACGGGGCAGGTCTCTCACCTGCCCAGGGGCTCAGAGAAGTTTGCAGGAAGGGCTGAGTGCAAGAGATGGACCTGGCACTCACCTGAGCTGGCACCTTGCCTGCCTTCCCTGCAGCTGGCACAACCACAGAGTAGCTTAGGTTGAAAAAGAGCTTTAGGATCCAGCACCAAGCCAGCACTGCTGAGCCCCCCTGGCACGGCAGCTCAGGATGGGGCTCCCCAGCTTCGAATTCTGGGTGCTCAGAGCTGCAGCTGCCACACCAGGCCCAGAGAGCCCTCAGCCCCATCACCTGTGCTGGGCTCAGAGGGTTATCACAACCTGCAAACTTCACCCAGTTCTGTGTTTAACAACAGGCTGCTCTGACCTGGACAGGCAAAACCCACCTGACAGCTAGCAGGGCTGAGTGGGGGCTCGGTGTGCCCGCAGGAACCCCCCCAGAGCCCATCCCGGGGGTCTGTGCAGGGGGAGCAGACCTTACCCGGCTGGCCTGGTGTCTGGGATGGCTCTGTCCACAGGGATCAGGTCGCTGAGGTAGACATTAAAGTTTCCTTCTTTCCATCTGCTTTTTGCTTCTTCTTGTTTATCAGCAGGGACAGCAACAGGTTGTCCAAACTGGCCAGGAGCTCGAGGGTCTCTTGGGGCGAGAGTTACATCCAAGGACAGGACTCTGTGCATCCCTGGGCTGCTCCCTGCCTGCTCCTGTCCATCCTGGCCAATTCCAGCTGCTCCAGGAGCTGCCCTTGCCTGCTCCTGCCCATCCTGACCAGTGCCAGCTAATCCAGGAGCTGCTCCTGCCTGCTCCTGTCCATCCTGGCCAATTCCAGCTGCTCCAGGAGCTGTCCCTGCCTGCTCCTGCCCATCCTGCCTGGTGCCAGTCACTGCAGGAGCTGCTCCTGCCTGCTCCTGCTCATCCTGACCAGTGCCAGCTAATCCAGGAGTTGCCCCTGCCTGCTCCTGCCCATCCTGACCAGTGCCAGCTAATCCAGGAGCCGCCCCTGCCTGCTCCTGCCCATCCTGGCCAATTCCAGCTGCTCCAGGAGCTGCCCCTGCCTGCTCCTGCCCATCCTGACCAGTGCCAGTCACTGCAGGAGCTGTCCCTGCCTGCCCCTGCCCATCCTGACCAGTGCCAGTCACTCCAGGAGCTGCTCCTGCCTGCTCCTGCCCATCCTGGCCGATTCCAGCTGCTCCAGGAGCTGCCCCTGCCTGCCCCTGCCCATCCTGGCCGATTCCAGCTGCTTCAGGAGCTGCCCCTGCCTGCCCCTGCCCATCCTGGCCGATTCCAGCTGCTCCAGGAGCTGCCCCTGCCTGCCCCTGCCCATCCTGACCAGTGCCAGCTAATCCAGGAGCTGCCCCTGCCTGCCCCTGCCCATCCTGCCCAGTGCCAGTCACTGCAGGAGCTGCTCCCCCTCTCTCCTGCCCATCCTGCCCAGTGCCAGCCGCTCCAGGAGCTGCTCCTGGTGTCGCACCCAGCGTCCGGCTCCGGCCACCCACGGCTGTGGCCCCAGCAGTGGCAGCGTGGGCAGTGTCACTGCCCTTGTCACCGAGTTCTTTGTGCCTCCCACGTCTCCTCGTGGCGTTCCCGGCAGCGTGGGGTCCAGGGCGGGGGGCTGCGGGCCCGGCGGAGTTCATCCCCTCTTTGCTGATGAGGACGAAGCGAGTTTTGGAGGAAGTTTCTTTCTGTCCCGTGTTCGTTTCCTCTGCTGCCGGGCCGGGGGGACGCTGCTCGTTCCCGGGGGCGGCGAATCCGGGCAGCGCCGAGCTCGGGGGCTGCCGGGGGGGCGGCGATGGTCCCGGAGCGCCGAGCCCGGCGGGGGCCGCTCCCGGTGACGGTCCCGGTGCCCCGAGCCCGGCGGGGGCCGCTCCCGGTGACGGTCCCGGAGCCCCGAGCCCGGCGGGGGCCGCTCCCGGTGACGGTCCCGGAGCCCCGAGCCCGGCGGGGGCCGCTCCCGGTGACGGTCCCGGAGCGCCGAGCCCGGCCGGGGCCGCTCCCGGTGACGGTCCCGGTGCCCCGAGCCCGGCGGGGGCCGCTCCCGGTGATGGTCCCGGAGCCCCGAGCCCGGCCGGGGCCTCTCCCGGCTCCCCCGCTGCCTTCGCCGGAGCCTCGGGACCGCGCCGGGGCCGCGTCCGCCCCAGTCCCAACCCCATCCCCATCCCCGGTCCCGGTCCCGGTCCCGGTCCCGTTCGCCGCCCCGCCGCCTCCCGCAGCAGCCGGCCGCCCGGCTCGCCGAGCGAGAGGCGCAGCGCGGCCATGTCGAGCAGCAGCCAGGCCACCGAGGAGGCGAACACGAGCGCCAGGGCCCGCCCGCTGCCGCGGAACAGCCGCCGCAGCGCGCTCATCCCGGGCGGCGCGGAGCCGCCGGGCCGGGAACGGGCCGGAGATGGGCCGGGATGGGCCGGGGATGGGCCGGGATGGGGATGGGGATGGGCCGGAGATGGGGCCGGGACGTGGCTGCTCCCGCCCCACCCCGAGCCGGGACCCGCCCGCGCTGGAACCGGACCGGGGAAACCCGGCGGGACATCCCGGGATCAGTGGTGGGGCTGGGGGACATCCCGGGGATCGGTCATGGGGCTGGGGGGACATTCCGGGATCAGTGATGGGGCTGGGGGGACATCCCGGGGATCGGTCATGGGGCTGGGGGGACATCCCGGTGCGGTGGGAGGGAGCCGGGCTGTGTCCCGGGGGTCCCCAGGGAGCAGGGGGCCGTGTCCCGGGGGTCCCAGGTTGCAGAGGGGCCGTGTCCCGGGGTCCCCAGGGAGCAGGGGGCCGTGTCCCGGGGGTCCCAGGTTGCAGAGGGGCCGTGTCCCGGGGTCCCCAGGGAGCAGGGGGCCGTGTCCCGGGGGTCCCACGGGGCAGGGGCCGTGTCCCGGGGGTCCCAAGTTGCAGAGGGGCCGTGTCCCGGGGTCCCCAGGGAGCAGGGGGCCGTGTCCCGGGGTCCCAGGTTGCAGAGGGGCCGTGTCCCGGGGGTCCCCAGGGAGCAGGGGGCCGTGTCCCGGGGTCCCACGGGGCAGGGGCCGTGTCCCGGCCCCACGTGGCAGCTGGCCCGCAGGCGGTGTTCGAGCCGCTGCTGGGACGTGGGTGTGCCCCACATCCCGCTCGATGACAGGGCACGGCGGCCACGCTGGCGGGGCCGAGCGCCGGGAAAGGAGCCACCGAGGAGCCGCCCTGTGCTCCTGTTCCTGCTCCGATCCGGCCGGGACCGCAGCTGGGACGTGGCAGGCTGTGCTGGCAGTGCTGGGTGTGCCCCCTGGGTGTGCCCGCTGTGCCACCTGTCCCGGCTGTGCCACCTGTGCCACCTGTGCCGGCTGTCCTGGGTGTTCCTGGCAGTGCTGGCAGCTGAGGGCTGGGGCTGCCTGCCAGCACCAGGTGCTCCAGGGTGGGAGTGCTCAGGTGGGCTCAGGGTGTGCTCAGGTGGGCTCAGGTGTGCTCAGGTGTGCTCAGGGTGTGATCAGGTGTGCTCAGGTGGGTTCAGGTGGGCTCAGGGTGTGCTCAGGTGTGCTCAGGTGTGATCAGGGTGTGATCAGGTGTGCTCAGGTGGGCTCAGGTGGGTTCAGGTGGGCTCAGGTGGGCTCAGGCGGGCTTAGGTGGGCTCAGGTGGGATCAGGTGTGCTCAGGTGTGCTCAGGTGGGTTCAGGTGGGCTCAGGTGGGCTGTGCCCTCATCCTCAGAACACCCCAGGCAGCCCCACCGAGCCTGGTGTGTGTGGCTGGATTGACGCCCAGGTACAAAAAAAAGGGAAAGTGAAAGGAAAAAAAAAACCTGAGCTGATGTTTCACAGCTTTTTTAAACTTAGCTTAAACTCTCTAAAAGTTCTCTGGTATTAATAAATTCAATAGCAATGCACTGTATCCCAAATCCCAAAGCAGGAGATTTTGTTAAACAAAGGGCTCCACTGCAGTGCACATGAATACTGAAAAGAAATTAGTGGAAAAAATGACATTGATATTCATACTTCAAAAAATCAGTAATGTCAAAACCCAGCCTGTGGTCACACTGTGCAGTGGAAAACAAAGGTAATGACCATTCTGTTGTTTTTCCAAGGCTTTCCTTTGCCAAGCACACTCCTTCAGACGTGGCAGGCACTTCTGATTCCAGAGGATTTGCATGTGTGGACGGTGCTTGAGGACTCCCAGTAAGAGGGAGGGAAGGATAAAATTGCAAAAACTCTCTAAAGGAAAAAAAAAAAAAAGAGCAGCAGCTTGAGAGTAAGCAAGAGATGAACTCAAATGGAACAATTCCGTTTGTTTAGAAATAAAAGTCTGACGCACACGGTCTGTGCTTCATTCACCGCGCCGGCACAACTTTTCCATTTTCATTTGGTTCTTTTTCCCTGGCTGATGCTGGCCAGCCCTGGGGCATGGCTGAGTCCTGGGCTGCGTTTTGGAGTTCAGGGCCAGACAAGTCCCTGTCCCTGACCCTGCACAGGATCCAGCCCTGCTGGGCAGGACAGACCCCGACACCCCCTGAGCCCAGCCTGAGGCGCTGGGGCAGAGCCTGGAGCTCCCTCCCCGCCTTGGCTCCCCGCCCTGGCAGCCACAAACCTTCCAGAAAGAACAGACTCCATGGCACAAGACAGCTGCTTCTGTAGGGAGGAATTAATTTAATCGAGTGCTGATCATTAAAGTAATCTGACGTGTCAGATGGAAAAGCACAGAAGCGAGCTTGCCTGAAGATGAAAACTCAACACTTTTTCAGCCAGAAGTGCCCCAGAAGAAAAGGAAATGTTAATATCACTCTGGGTCTCTATATAATATCTTAGCAATGTAAATAATGTATTGTCCAAAGAGAATTTGTGAGGGAATGATCCCTTGCTGAAGCCTGGCTGGTTTGGTAAATTGATAAACTGTATTTTTTCTGTGGAGCACAAGGACCTCAGAATGGTTTGGGTTGTGAGGGACATTAAAGCTCACCCAGTTCCACACCCTTCCACTGTCCAGTGAAGGAAACTGCAGCTGCAGCACCCTGTCCTGTCGGGATGTGGTGGCGTTGGGTCTCCACCCAGTCAGATGGGAACGAAAATGGAAACTTTGCAAGGAGAGTTGTGCAGGAAAACCACAAAGCTGTAGAGGCAGAAAGCTGGGAAATACTGCAGTGGTGTGCTGGATGCTGAAAAATCTGAAGGTGAAGAGACTGAAGTTTGCATTTGTATTTTGGAAGGTTTCTGGGTTTTTAAGCCGACATTGTTATCCCAGGGTGGTGACAGCCCTGGTGTTTGATGGATCTTTGCTTGTTTGCTCGGTGTGTGAGTCCTGGTGTGAAGGACAGGTGTCTGCCAATAAAGGCAGGAGCTTCACTTTGAAATGGAGAATGTAAACCCCCTCCTCAAATTATTATTATAATTGTGACATTAAGGGGCTCTCAGGCAAAGAGATGGGAATTAGGAATAACAGTTCTTTACTAGGAAAATTAAAATAGCAATGCAGTATTACACAGAACAATCCCAGCCCTGCCAGAGTCAGAATCCAAGCTGACACCCGTCAGTCAGTCAGGGTGTTGGCACAGTCCCATTCAATGGTGGCTGCATCCTCCTGCAGGGGCAGATGTGGTTCAGCTGGAGCAGTGCTCCTGGAGAAGGTGCAGTTTCCTCTGAAGCTCCAGGGATGATGTGGAAGGGTCTGGTTTTCCTCTGGGATCCAGTGGCAAAGGCTGCTCTGGTGTTGCAAATCTCAGTTTTTATCTGGGTAGGAAAGGCTTGGCTCCTCCCCTGGCTGGAGCATCTCCCATGGGATGATGGAATTTTATCAGCCATGCCCTGGGACTCAGTGGCCATGAACAGGAGATATCTCCTGGAGGGAGGATGGGCTGTGGGAAGATAAAGATGATTGCCCAGCTGGGTTAAAGATGGCCCATGAGCAGGAGATATCTCCCACAGAGATCAGGGTCACTGCCCCAGCTGGGTTAACAGATGGGGACAGAATTCACATTTCTGTCACATCAACCCAACAGTGACTGAGGGCACCAACCACCCCAGCCCCAGAGCAGGGTGGGGACACAAGGCCAGGCTGGGGTCGCTGCTGTGCCTGGCTCTGGCTGGGATGGAGCTCTGAGCTCTGTGGAGCTGCTGGCACAGAGCAGCCACTGCCACACGGGAGAGGAGCCACAGGCACCCTCATTTCCATAGAGGTCATGTTTTGCTAATATGTGTCTTGTAGAAGCAGACAGCATGTAAAAGAGGATGGTTAAAACCTGACCCAGCCATGTTTTTAAATTTCAAATTATGCATAACGTATGCATTAAATTAATTAGGGAATTCATTAAGAAGGGAAGAGTAAAGAAACTAGTGAGCAGTGTGCAGCATTAGTAATGTAAGCCATTTTCTATAATTGTTATCTAGAATTTGTCTCATAACATTATCCTTTGATAAATTATTGCAGCATAATATGATATATGTAGCTTATTAACAGTTTCATTAATTACTATTAGAGCAAAGACACTGATGTCTGGCACACACAGAACAAGTGTTGAAGCAGATGGTTGAAATTAGTGAAATGCAATTGGTTGCTGAACCCTTTTACCTAATTACATTATTACACCAAAACAGTTAAACCGAATTTGTCAGGCTGTCTGCTGAGCACTGGGATGTTTGGGGCTGGGATCTCGGGGTTGGGGGAGGATCTCAGGGTTTGGGATGATCTCAGGGTTTGGGGGATGATCTCAGGGTTTGATCTCAGGGTTAGGGGATGATCTCTGGGTTTGGGGATGATCTCAGGGTTTGGGGGATGATCTCAGGGTTTGGGGGATGATCACAGGGATTGGGATGATCTCAGGGTTTGGGGTTTATCTCAGGGTTTGATCTCAGGGTAAGGGGATGATCTCAGGGTTTGGGGGATGATCTCAGGGTTTGGAGTTGATCTCAGGGTTTGATCTCAGGGTTAGGGGATGATCTCTGGGTTTGGGGGATGAGCTGGCCAGGGCAGCCAGAGGCACCTCTGGTAGGATCCCAACCCCCCTGGCATGCTGGGGTGGCCTTGGATGAGCAGGAGAGAGGAAACGTGGAGCCCTAAATACAAAGCATGAAAAATCCATGAGAATTTCTGCCTGAGCATCAGCAGGAGTGTGGGAGCAGCGGGGGAGTGTGTGGACTGAGTCACTGAACAGAATTTGGTGTGTTTGGGACTTACTTTAATTATCCACAGCCACAGTTTTCAGGAGATTCACACCTTTGTGCTACCCTTGGGCAGCAGCACAGGCACCAGTGTCCATGGAGACAGGATAAAATAAATAAAGGAGATGGGGACAAGCCTTTAGCAGGGCCTGCTTGATGGGATGAGGAGAGTGGCTTTGCAGTGAAGGAGGGAAATTTTGGTTAGATGTTAGGGGAGGGAGGTGAGCCCTGGCACAGGTGCCCAGACCCCTGCAGTGCCCAGGCCAGGCTGGACACTGGGGCTGCACCTGGGGCAGTGGGAGTGTCCCTGCCGTGGCTGGGGTGGCACTGGGTGGGGTTTAATGTCCCTTCCCAAAAGCAGAGTTTGGGGCGAGGGCAGCGGCCAGAGGGACAGCACGAGGCTCCCAGTGCCAAGGGCTGGGAAACCCTGGCTGAGTGCAGCTGAAAAGCCTCTCCAGAAACATTCCAGTGCTATTTGTGATGCTCGTGCGACCCAGCAGGCACTTCTTTTTAATTTCTGTTCTGCGGGAATTAAATTAATTTTAGAAATGGCACTATAACTATTTTCCTGCCTCAGGGACCATTTGTTTTAAAATCATAAAAGACTTTTATATGACACTGCACTGACATTTGATGTGAATAAATTAAGGGAATTAGTACAAAACTGCTTTCTTTCTCTGGAGCTCCCCAGCACACCTCTGCCTGCACAGGGTGTGTGTGTCGCTGGTGCTGCTGTTGCTGTGCCCACCCAGGGCTGCAGCTCCAGCCCCCAGACAGCTCCAGACTGCGGGGAGAGGGGGGCACCCACCTGAGCGGGGCAAACCCCTCGGAGCACTGGAATCATGGATGCACAGAGGGTTTGGGTTGGGAGGGACCTTAGATCCCGTCCAGAGCCGCCCTGCCGGGGCAGGGACACTCCCCCGTGTCCAGCCTGGCTTTGGGCACTGCCAGGGGTCCAGGGGCAGCCACAGCTGTGCCAGGGCTGCCCGCCCTGCCAGGAACAATTTCCTCCTGATGTCTGATCTAAATCTGCATCCAGAGCCCAGTGAGAAGCGTCAGGACCTGACCTGTTCTGCTCTTTCCCAGGAGCACTGGGTGCCTGCTGTGTGTAACTCCCCACGTGCAGCTCTGCACAGCAGGGATGTCACTGGGCTGGACCCGAGCTCCAGCTGTCCCCAGCTGTCTGGGGGGTGTCCCACTGGATTTCTCCAGCCCCACTGCTCCTGCTGGCGCTGGGGGGAAGTAAAAGCACCCGAGCTCTGTCAGCAGATCACTTTTTTTGGTGCTCTAACCCCACCATGTGATATTTAAGAAAATTGCATTATTCCACGATTAGTTTGGTCCATGGGTACATATGGTCAGAAGGTGCAGGATGCAGAATACAGGGATACAGGACACAGGGATAGAGGATACAGGGGTACAGGATACAGGGATAGAGGATACAGGGATACAGGATAGGGGTACAGGGTACAGGATACAGGGATACAGGGGTACAGGATACAGGGATACAGGATACAGGGGAACAGGGATACAGGGATACAGGGATACAGGGATACAGGATACAGGGATAGAGGATACAGGGGTACAGGGATACAGGGATACAGGGAACAGGGGTACAGGGATACAGGGATACAGGATACAGGGATACAGGATACAGGGATACAGGATACAGGGATAGAGGATACAGGGGTACAGGGGTACAGGATACAGGATACAGGGATACAGGGGTACAGGGGTACAGGATACAGGGAACAGGGATACAGGGATACAGGGATACAGGATACAGGGAACAGGGGTACAGGATACAGGGATACAGGATACAGGGAACAGGGGTACAGGATACAGGGATACAGGATACAGGGAACAGGGGTACAGGGATACAGGGGTACAGAATACAGGGATACAGGATACAGGGGTACAGGATACAGGGATACAGGGAACAGGGGTACAGGGATACAGGGGTACAGGATACAGGGTACAGGGATACAGGATACAGGGAACAGGGGTACAGGGATACAGGGGTACAGAATACAGGGATACAGGATACAGGGGTACAGGATACAGGGATACAGGGAACAGGGGTACAGGGATACAGGGGTACAGGATACAGGGATACAGGATACAGGGATACAGGATACAGGGAGTACAGGGGTACAGGGGTACAGGGGTACAGGATATAGGGAACAGGGGTACAGGATACAGGGA